>NC_056725.1:1370099356-1370356856 GCF_019279795.1 Protopterus annectens
CAGAGGTTTGGGCATTTGGCACCTACCCAGAATTTCTGACTGCATTATGTCCTTCTTGTGCATTAATGTAGTATGATCAGTAAACATTGTCATATAATGTTTTGTACCTTATTAGTATGCAAGCTCATGCCACTTATTATAGACTCTTCTCAAAGCCAAAATAAAAAACAAGGTATTTGTTTTTTATCTTTGCATTACATTTACAGTTTCAAATGATTCCAGTGTCTGTCTTTCAGACAGTATCTCACTTCAGTTTTGTACAGCATTGACAACAACTTGTAAAATAACCTGAGATTTTTTTTCAGAATTATTCTTTTTGCCCCTTATATATTTTACCACCCCAAAATGTTGTCCAAATTTTAGTGGAATGGTTATTTTACATTTAACAAGAATATTAAATACATAATTTTAAAGTATTTATATAAAAGCTTAATGTACATGAAAGTACAACTGCCAATTCTACAAGTGCAACAACAGTCAGATCTGTGAATTCTATTGCTGTTAGCATACTCTCATGGATTTTAAAGCACTTGACCTTCAAAATCATATGACACCTTGCTCCCGGGAGTATGGTAATTCCTGTCCTATATAGCTGTCATGGTAGACAGGGATGGAACACTGACTGCAATGCCAGCAATGCAGCTTTGATTAGCAGATATAAGCAATAATGGAGTCACTGTAAAAGATGGACATAAATGGCCAACGTCAATTCGCCCATCCTGGAGAGAGTTATTGTGTAAACAATAATATTATACCATGACCCCCCCATTAATATTCCAAAATGTGCACGCTGATTGGTCAGCGTGCACGTTGTAAATCAACTTATACTAATGGAAAAAGGTCCGGTCGCCCGGACTTTTTCCATTAGTATAAGTCTTTTTTAAAACACTGTCTCGCTATGTTAAAAGAGTTTAACATAGCGACACAGGTTTAAAAAAAGCAACGGAGATCTTTGTTGCTTTTTTTAAAGCTGTCTCACTATGTTAAACTCCTTTAACATAGTGACACAGTCTGTAAAAAGCAACGGAAATCTTGCTTTCTCCGTTGCTTTTGCCCACAGCTCTGATGTACTGCGTAGGCATGCGCAGTACATCAGAACTTCCGCGGAATACCAGACAGCTGTGGAAGGGCAGCAAGGAGGCATTATACAATGCCATTATTTAAGAAAAGTAATTATTTTTTTTCTTAAATAATGTCATTGTATAATAGCAATAACCCACTTCTGGGTGTGGGTAATACTGGATTTACCCACGGTTGGCTTTGACCAAACCATGCCAGCCATGGGTAAATCCAGCATTACCCACACCCAGGCGTGGGTTATTGGTATAATAATATGTGAATGTCATTCATGTTTCTTTACAGGAAGCTAAAGCTGCTAGATGTTGTAATCCATGTGACCCCACCAACAGAGGCGTACTACAGTACAGCTGCTTGGCGAAAGACTCTCATGCCTAATACCTCTTACTCATTCATTACGGTTATGCATACACAACATGGTGCCCGAAATTGAACTGCTCTACAATTTTAAATGTTTAAAGTTCTTTTACATACAGGCAGATTTGATAATGAGAATTCTATTGTATCTCATCTTTGTGCCAACTCCTTTTTCATTAAAAGTCTGTGAAAAAGTTTAGTTTACTTGTATTTCTACGTTTATTGCAACTAAAATATTTAATTAACATCCAAAATAAAGCACCTAGAAACCAGCAGAACGAAGCCACCAACGCAGCGTAGAAAGGAGCAAAAAAAGTCTGTTTTATTTAACGTTGCAAAGATACCACATCTTTGTCCTAGTGCATCAGAAATAAGAAGTACATTGCAGTCCCTCCTTATATACCTCCTTCCTAATTACCTGGTGGTGGTAATTGGTCCCAATTAAACAAAATGACAAATATTTAAAGATATAGTAAAGCACTCATACTGAAATTTTTATAACATTTGTTCAATAAATACAGTACTAATCCATTCTGATCAATACATCCCTCAACATTAGTATGAAAATATATAAGGTCATGTAGTAAACATAATAATTAATTCAGAACAGTTGCATATACATACACAGTAAACTAATACCTATACATAAAGGTAAAACAGAATGTCACCCCCCCCATGTTGGATAAAAACCTAAAATGCATATGTGTACATAATGAAATAGAGATGTCCAAAAAAATATATAGATATGTAGAGATGGAGTTGAGACAAAATCTAAATAACCAAACTAGATTCTACAATTTGACTAAGGAAGAACATGCATTGTTGGACTCATTCAGAAAGAATGGTTATGTGAGGGTTATGAATCCTGACCGGGGTGGGTATGGATAGCATAACCTACTCGGCTAAAATGTTGGAAATGTTGAATAATCCTGAAATGTACACCAGAGTTTCCCGCAATGAAATCAATGTGGCCCATCGGAAAATAGATTTTATGTTACATGAAATGGCTAATGACCAACAGATAAGCCAGGAGACTTTATCATTTCTAACTATTGACAAACCCAAAGTCCCCTCCATCTTCAGAATACCGAAGGTCCATAAGGATGCCCTTGATCCACCTTTGAGACCTATAGTAGCCGCTTCAGGTTCTAAAACTTATCCAATAGCCAAGTACTTAGATTCAAGACTAAAGGAAGTATGGCTAAACAAGGTGGGCATCCTTAAGGACTCTTGGGACTTTCTGAGGAGCATTGACCAGGGGTTATATCATGAAAACCTTATTTTCGTTATTTTCGACATACAGGACCTGTTCGATGTTATACCTTACCAAACGGGTTTGGACTGGTTCAAAGAAGCACTGAGAACAAAAGGTAGCTCAGATAATGATACAGAACTGATGGAAATGGCACTCAATTTTCTCTACTTCGAGGGCAAATTTTTTAAACAGACAAGTGGAGTAGCCATGGGGGCCAGTTGTGCCCCCATGTATGCCAACTTGGTTTTGTCCACCTGGGAAGAGAAATTTGTGTTTCATTCCGACTACTCCCAATACTGGAGTTATTATAGGCGCTACCTGTATGACATAGTCATTTTTTGAAATGGGCAAGAACATAAGTTAAATGAGTTCATAATTTATTCGAATAACACAATGTCCTTTCTTATATTCACCCACAACATCACTCATGACCAGTTACAGTATTTGGATGTACTCATTGAAAAAGTACCAGGAGAGAAGGCATTCAAGTCTAGTGTGTTTAGGAAAAAGACATTCTCCAACTCCTATTTATTTTTCACTAGTGGATACCCCTTCATTCAAAAGAAGGGGATTGTGAAGGGTCAGTTCATTAGGAGTTGCAGAATGACCTCTAATGACCAAGACTATGTTATTGAGAGTAGCAAACTAAGGGCTATGTTTATGGAAAGAAAGTATCCATTAGAGTTGATAAAGCAAGTGGAAGGTGAAATTTTGAAGGAAAGAAAAGGAAGGTTTGCAGTTTAGCGAGTACATATATATATTTTGAGTAAAAAGAGGGGTTTATGAGATCATGATTGCATCGCTTCCTGTTCATTAATTAATGGACGGCAATTTTTAAACTCTATTTAAAGGTTCATTGATATCATGTTTCTGTGATGTCTGATGAAGTTTACTATTTTATGTAAACGAAAAGCGCTTAACGATTATTAAATAAGGCTTTTCATTTATTATTTTTGACTGCCGTGCGTCTTCTGCGTGGAGACATGCGTGAATGGGTGTCCCTTCATTGAAGGTTGTGCATCAGGGCTGGTAACTCGGCACGTAAAAATCAACTACCAATCATTAGTGGACCGGAGTTCCACTGTGGCGACCCCTAACCGGGAAAAGCCAAAAGACACAACAACAACATTTTTGACTGCTGTAGTTTTGTTTTATGAAATATTTTTTTCAAGGAAAAGAGCACGTTTAATTTTTTTCAGTGGTTTGTGATTAAGTGAAGATGATATTTAACCAAAAGATGCACACACATACGCACACACACACACACACACACACACACACACACACACACACACACACACACACACACACACACACACACACACACACACACACACACAAATTCCACCATGCTGAATACAGTATTTGAGACCAGTAATAACAAAAAACTGCCATGGAAGGCTGTATCCCACTTCCCAAAAATGTGTACTAACTACAAAGTTAACATACCTTAGAGCAGATTTTTTTTGGTAGTGAGAAGTAGTAGTTAGAAATAGATTCCCATTTGAATTTGATGTTTGTGTTGCTATGCAGGATTCTTGCATTTACAGTTTTGTCACTTAATCAAGCATTATGCTACTGTTTTAATAGATGAGCACTTCAACTAAAGAGGGTCGAGCATGGAGTTGGCAAGGTTTTCTTAAACACATCTAGGGCCCCTTCAGTACAGTACCAAAGGCAGTGGCAGCATCTAGGTTATCAGTGGCATGTGTCCCTGGGTGCCTTGGACATATGGAAGCAGTAATGTGTTAGGGGCAGGAGCAGGAAAAAAGCAACACCATGGGAGCTAACACTAACAAGATTGAGAGATGAAAGTTGTTTTTTTTTTCCAGCAGCATATCCTTTACCTCAAATCTTTGACTGAAAATATGTTAGATAATTGGGAAGCAGAGGATTCCACAGCATTAGAAATGAGGATTTACTCAAACACTACTTTTCATTGTAGAAACACTTACAAAGACCTTTTACTGACTATAATTAATTATGAATAAGGCACTAAGTGAGTGGCACAAGGAGAGAAAATGGAGAAAAAGTATAGTGAGTGACAGTGTGTGTTCAACAGAAATATAAAGGTAGCACATCAATGGCTTAATATATTTCCTTCTTTGCTGGAAATTATAGAATATTAGAGGTTTTCATAGACAAACTGCCCACTTATAATCACTTGGGAATGTGCCATGCACGCTATGAGATAAGTGGGTATAATGGTTTGAAAAAGTGTCTCCTAAATGTTCCATCTCATTCTGGGATTTCTGCTTAGGTTATGAGACAGGTACACTGTAGAGTAGTGAACAAACTATGAGTTAACATTAAATATGAAGTCAGTTCTTCCTCTGCATTTTGCACTGGACTATCATCTGCACAATAACTGTATCCACATACTATGGTGCTTTCACAGTCTCATTCCATAACAACTTGATGGGGTTGGTTAAGAATGTTCGGTGCCTTATAACAAGGGAAACTACTAGGAAAAGGTGTCATGCAGTTGACACATAACTCATTCTAGGAGAAATGTACTGCAGAACGATCAGGCAGCCAAGGCAAATCTGGGGCTCCATATGCTTTAGTAGGTCAATTTAATTTGAATCAAACCTAATTATAAAGTGGGACAACTCCTGAATAAAAGGAATGAAGTCATCTGTAGAGTTTTCAGTACAGTGGGAATACCTTTAAGGCTACACTTGATGACTAAATCAGTAGACACAAATTTACTTCTGGGTTATCATGTGTTGGCCTGCTCAGTTTGGGAGGTGACAACTATTAAGTGCCTGTGCTATGAATCTTTAGGTTTCTCTACTTAAAATTGTATATGGCTAGGCATCTTATGGTCCCATGTCCCTAGTTCAGAGCCACATGTGCAAAATGCACAAAAATGAAAGAGTAAGTGTACAGATGTTTCCAACCAAATCTTTTCCATTTAGAAGAAGAAGAGTTTGTTTTAGGAAAATTTTCTATTGTAAACCTAGGTTCATTACTAGAGGCATGTTCAGCTCATCTTACCATTTTAGACAAAAATATTATTTTTAAAACGTTATTGCAAAACAAATATATTGAAGTAAACATGGGAAATAAGTCTGTTATGTCTGTTCTATTAATACCTAACTCAGTATTAGGAGTTGTTCATCTATTAGGTACCTTCCGGAATGGTGAGCATAGTCTTCTTACTTGTGGCAAAATCATGTGTTATCTGCATAGTGTATGATCCCTCCACTTTATATTCATACTAAAGGACATTGTTCGAAATCTTTGCTTGTCACTGAAAGCAGTGAAGACCCCACAGCAGACCGGACTTTGATGCAAGAAATCCTGTGACATACTTCCATTGAGCCCTCTGTTTATTATTCAGAGCTGCTGTGTTTGACAAAACTTTAATGTTGCCTTGAAAAATTCAGAACTGGGATGCAACATGAAAGAAAATCTTTCATGACTATAAAAGATTTCCTATATCAGAGTCATGCTTGTATATGCAAAGGAATTAAATTAAAAGTCTTCTATTCTTCAGCTGAAACCAAAACAAGACTACTTTTATGACTCACTTGATTCACGCTGGCATTGGACAAGTTACTAAAAAAAAAAAAAAAACAAGACAAGCTCTTGGTAGGAGGGGGATCTCTTTTGGTGGTATAGCAATCATAATGCATATAGTTTTTCTCTACTAGTCAGTAAGAGAATGAATGTGTTCCTACACTGTTTTGTTAGTTCTGTATGTATGCATGTATTTATTTATTTATTGTCTCTTTTATTATGCAAGTGTCCCTTAAGTTGCATCCCATGTTCAGTTGAGGCCCAATATAGAAGTCCAGCAGTATAATGAAAACATTAAATAAATAGCGTGAGTATCAAACAATGCAACATATAATATAGCTTCAGTAAAAAGCATTATCACACCTAACAGTTTACAACACAAGTGATGCTGTAAGCATTGACTGACTGAGAAAAGTAGAGGTGACTATCACTTACTGCAGGGGGCTCCCATAGAGTTACTTCCACATTTTTATCACATCCACCCTTTCTGCCTTCACTAACAGTAGACTCTGACTTTTAGTCTTCTTTAAATACAGCTGATGAAATATTACCAGGAGTGCTGACTATACTTTTTATACAATTCGTCAATATATGCTACTTTGTGGAATTCTTTATTGACTTTACTTCACTGAAAATTCAGTTCCTCAAAAAACTACCCACTAGTAGTATAATAAACATTTTTACAGATGAGTACGCCCACCTCCATTGATGTGGGGGCTTTATCCCAGACTCACCATACTAATAGATAGATAGATAGATAGATAGATAGATAGATAGATAGATAGATAGATAGATAGATAGACATATATAGCTATACAAGCACACACACACACACACGCGTGTGTCTGTGTGCACATTAGTATCATAGCTCCACAACAGTGTGGAAACATTATAGTACACAGTGGTTTCACCGTCTCACAGATACACCCATACTCTCTACCCTTATCTGCCCATATAAACATCTAACAACCCTTCGATCAGCTAATAAGGTACTAGTAGCTACCCTAAAGTCCAACAACAAATCTGGAGATAGCTTGTTCTCAAACTCTATTGGTAACTCTTGGAACACTCTTCCAACTGAACTAACAGCCCTTTCTTCTATCCCACTTTTCAAGAAGCAATTAAGAATCTTCCTTAAAGCTCATTGGCTTTGCCCATGCACAAATCCTGACTGACACTTTCTCCCCTAGCAGGACCATTCTTTACTATTTATCTTTAACATGCTATTTCAGGTGCTCTGATATTCTCTCTTAATTTCTACTGTAGTAACTCACCTCCTAAGGTTTAGTAAACTTTATAAACAATGTAAAAAAAAATGTTTTATTAATCCTTTTACTCAAAATTTTTAACTTATTTAGTCAGGTATGTTGGTATGTTACTGTAACAGTACTATATAAATGTTCCTGTATTTGAAATGTTTTACCTGTCTGACATTATCTGTATTGTATATGGTCAAGATTTCTGTCTTGTAAATTATCTTAATGTGGAGCTTTTCTCCCCAGGCCTCGCTGAAAATGGATATACATCCAGTCGGACTGTCCCGGTCAACAAATGTAAAATAAATAAATAATAAATGGTTTGCAAATGGTGATCCCACTGTGCCTAAGCAAATATACTCAAATGCAACACAGTAAATAAGTTTGGTCAAAAGACTTATATTTTGCAGTGTCAGGGGTGCAACAGGTAGCACACTCACGTTTGGTGCAGAAGGCCGTGGGTTCTATTCCCACATCAGGTAGAACGATTGCTGACACTACAGTGCTGCATAAATGTAAGTGTGTCATCCTTCATCTGAACCATTAAACCAAGGTCTTATCTGCCTGAGTTGGTAGCTCAGGTAGATGTAAAAGATCCCACAACTCCTATCAAAAAGAGTAAGGGATGCTCCCAGATCCCTTGACCAAAATTTCCCTAGTAGTATAAATACTACCACAGGTCTCCCTTGGAAACAGGCTACTAGCCTAGTGGGACTAACCTGGTCAGCAAAGGATAAGTAAATAAAATGAAACCACATGGAGATTTCACACAAACAACAATACCACTGTTACTAAAAAGTCTACCCTCCAAAAACCATACGGCAACAAATTTGACCAAAAGGTTTCCCTAGAACTGCACACTTGATCCTAGGAAATAGCCTTTCAAGCTGCAACAAGGCACAGCTTCATCCAATGTGTTTAAATAGAAAGCAACTAATTACACACTGATCATCAGGTCTAAAGTACTTCCAGGGCCCTAGACCAGAGGAAATTGAACAAGTCAAGAAGGTTCAGAAAGGCTGTTAAGGTATTAAGGGACCTGCAGAACAAAAGATATAAGAAAAAGCTAGTGGAGTTAAACTTTTCTAACTTTTCTGACTGGATGAAAGGAGAGAAGGAGGATACATGATAAGACAGTAAAATAATTTGGGGCAGCACGCTTTTAAAGAGTCCTATATGCAGCAGTGATTTCTCTCCCAGGTAATTGTAGATGTTTCTAGAAACAGTGGAAGGTTAATATTTTCTTGTCAGAATAAATACAAATAGCACAATGCACAGCAAATGATTCTAAGGTGCATGTAAACTATTTGAATAGTTAAAAAAAAAAAAAAAAAAAAAACAGAAAAACTAGCAGTCTTAAAACTTCGTTGATGAGTTCAGTCACAACAATTTCCAAAAATCTTGAAACCCAGGTAGTGTTCCAAATTAACAAGCCTTTATTCGTCACAGACAAGCGATCCTCAATAACAAAAATTTTGATGCATGCCTTTGTGTTTGACTCAGTCTCATACAGTGTATGGACAATCAGACTGAAGGGACATACAGCAGAGTGAAAGAACAGTTAAGAAAACAGGTTGGAAATTTACTGATTGTCATAAGGAGAAAAAGGATTGACATAATGAGAGAGATGGTCATAAGGACCTTATCAAAACAGAGAGTATGGTGGGTGGGCTTCTATAGAGACTAGTCCAGAGCCCACAGGTGTTCAGTATCTTCAAGTCTGATATTATGAGGAGAACTAAGAAAATGGTAAACATGTTTGCAGATAAAATTAAGAATGGTGGGACAGTGAAGATGAGAGGTAGGCCTATAAATAAATTTAAGGAGACTAGCTGAGTACAGAAAAGGCAACAATAGTTTAATGCAGAAAATTACAAAATGCTGTGATTGGGGTTTAATGTTTCCAAGCTGAAACTCCGGCTGGGTGAACCAACTTAAAAATCCAGAAAAGAGAGCTACCAATCACAAAGTGAGAAAGCTGTAGTCATAGCCAATAAGATGTATGGCTGTGCCACCAGAGTGAGTGATTGCAGAAGTAGAGAGGTTCTACTCCTGTCATGCAGATCTATTGTTAGTCCCCATCTGCTGAAGTTCTGCATGTACTTCCAGGGCCCTAGACTGGAGGAAATCAAACTAGTCACAAAGGTCCACAGAAAGGCTATCAAGGTATTAAGACCTACAGAAGAAAAGATAGAAGAAAAAGCTAGTAGAGTTAAACTTTTCACACTGGATGGAAAAAGAGAAGGAGGGCACATGATAAGAAGACAATAAAATAATTTGGGGCAGTATGATGAAATACATTTAAAGACTAATACTAGAGGAAGAAGAGGGCACAGCTTCCATAATAAACCACTGTAGACATTAGGGGTATTTTTTTCTCAAAACGTAGGGTTGGTGGAGGAGGATATCAAGAGGAACTGCAGATTGCAAGACTACAGATGCTTTCACGTGTGTCTCAAACTATTAGTGGGCAAGACGAGACTGTATAGATGGGGGGAGCTGAAGGATATTGGCTGGATAAAAATGATATAATAAATAAAATACTTCTGTCTTGTTCTGCAATGACAAATACATAATGTAATGTAAAAAAGCTATGGCACACAATATCACAACCAAGGAAATATTGACTTTACAGTGTCATCACTAACAAACAATGCTACATTCAGCAGGGACTGTATATGCAATATCTTCATTTTGTATGCCTCTAACTCTGACTCTTCATTCACCTATAGCCTTCTATACATGCAGTAAGTTCTAAAGAGAACACCTCTATAAAAGCAAGGAATTTGTCAATGATAAGAACAGTCCTGTAAAGAGATAAATTTAGGCAACTTAAATGTATACCATTTATGAAAGGTAAATGTCTGGGCATAACTTTATTGCTGACATACCTGACACAGACAAATAACTGGTGTCAGAGCCATGGACTAAAACTAAATGCTAAGAAATTCATAATAGTATCCTTTGGTAAGTCATTCACCGCTGATAACTATCATATTAACAACATGCCCCTAAAAGTTGACCCCAGTAGTCAGGGGCTTGACACACATTGACAGTAATCTAGCCTTTGACCATCATGTGCCTATGGTATTGAGGAAATCATTATATGTTGTGTAACTTATAAACAAATGTATGGCATCTGGGTCCAAGGAGGTCATTTTTCCACTGTATTCAGCATTCGAGAGACCTATCATTGAGTACAATGCCCCCTTTGGTATGTACCTAACCAGGTATATCCAGCAACTGGAACAACCACAGAAGTTATTCACTAAATTAATTCAGAGCATAAATAGCATGTCCTATGCAGACTGCTTCTATGCCCTACCCATGTATTCTATTTTCTACAGGTTCAGGCACCCACGCAGTGAGACATTGCCACACCCACAACTTTGATAAACAAATGCACAGGGGAAAATAATGTGTATGGTCCCCTAGGTAACATGAGACAGCAGGCAGTAGGGCAGGCATTATCAGGCAGGCTGGACAGTGGGCATGTCAGTGGCAGTAAAATGCAGTACACAGTGGGTAGTGCCTTTATAATTGGTGTGCGTGGACCATCACCCCTTTCACAGTGTCTAAGGAGCATTACCTAAAATGCATACTGGAGCATGTATGTGACTACACTAGCATGCATGATTTCCTCCATGCTGTAGCACACTTCTACATGTTGTAGTTTCGTAAGCATGTACTGTACTCTGAGCACAACACTCATTACCTCTACTGACCCCATGCACTTGGCTATTAAAGCTGTGGGCATGGCAGTCTGTGCTTCTCTTTGCCCACAGGGGATTCACAACAGCCATATTTCTCTGCAACTGAATGTGATTTCAACCATGTGCACCCAACCAAATGTACCACAGGGAAATGTCTCACTGCCTAGGTGCCTGAACCCATTTCCTACAGGCTGTTGAGGGGAGATCTATGCCTGGTATACAAGGCATCATCAGACCCCACCCTGACAGTCCTTCATATCTGCAAAACAAACATCTCCAGAATTACCAGTTTTAAAGACTTAAACTTTGTCTGTGATATAAATAGGACCTGCTGGTCAGACAGGTATGTATCTCAGAAACTACCCCTTTTCTGGAACAGGTTACCCATCCATGTGAAGTAGAGTTCCTCCCTAATCAAATTCAAGTGCAAGTTGGATAACTGGATATGGAATAGGAAGTTCATCCCTGGTTTGGCACCTATTTCTCGAATGGACAAAGTCAACCTGTAAATGCTTTGCCTCCCATGCCCTTGTTTGTAAATGTTTCATTCGTACCACAACTTGTCAGAGATTTGGGATGAACAACCAGGCTTAAAAAGGCCCCAGTGGTTGTCAGCCTAGTACACACATATGAACTTATGAACCTAGGAGTACAAATGTTGTTACCAGTAAATTAAAAGGCTTTAAAAAGAATAAGCATCTTCAGCATCTCTATCACATACAGGTAAGAGTGTAGATGAAATACTGGACCACACTCTAACTAAAAATTAAACCTAACTGATGCACACTTTGTATTTCCACCTCCAACCCCTTCTCAGTAATAAAACTATCATATCTACTAGTCTAGAATAAATATACTATTAAATGTATGCTTCCAAATTATGGTCCTCTTTCAGCCAGTTTGGGTCTAACATCATAGCCTAATCCACCAGTCATGGTACGTGTGTAACTATGAACTAGTTTCCGGTATACTGAAATATTGCCTATGAGATGTAATAATTAAGCATGCTCACTTCTGCTGAGCTAAGCAGGTATGCTGACCCTGCAATGAACTACAATATGCTTTGTTGCACTTTCTTTTATTTCCAAGTTTCATTCTATGGTAATAGTTTTAAGTGTATTCTCTTGTGATCACAATACAGTAGGGGGTGTACTCCTGTTCTGCTTTTTTATTGTGTAAAACATCAGAGCTGAAAATGTGTCTTAATGTCTAGCTTAATAAAACATAAATGTAATGTGAGAAAGACAGATGCAGAGAATAACATTCCTAAGAGGACCATGGAATAAAAAGGGGTTGATGACTTAGAAAGGAGATGTAAGTAAGACCTTGTGGGATTTGGAAGAATCAGGATATCATTAAGCAATATCCAGAATAGCAGCTTATTTGTTAGGCACTGTGAAAGAGGACACAAGGTAGGGCGTTCCCCATCTACAGTAACACTCATGTGTCTACAAGTTTAAAATTCTTTATCCATAAAGTAGACCTGCCAACCTGGATAGAATGACTTCTGCCCAGGCTTGCTTGAGCAGAAACAGTAGAAAAAAAAGCAGGAATTAATTTTGCTTCAGAATTAACGCTTCCTAACCACTATCTAAGCACTGCTCCCTTTTAACGTTTCCTCATGGCAGCAGCAATAACGCTAAGCGTGCTAGAGAAACCTGCTGGAATCAGGAACCACTCTATGTGCTGTAAACATTATAGCTTTTCAGAATATGCACAGAGGTATTTAATGCAAAGAAAGCAAAATAGAAAACTACATGTACATGATTAATAGACTATGTGTACACATGCATAATAAGGCAGTGAAACGTCAACACCAAGTAGAGTTATTAGCAATGGATAGCGTGACCTAAACCTCACATTTTTATTTACTACATCTTAAGAAAGGAGGATACATTTAGAAGGAATGTATACCATGGCCTGTTAGCAACTTGAAACGTTTTAAAGTACTTCATGTGTGGTTTGCTGCTATGGGAGTTCACAACAAGACAGCTTAAACTAGAAAAGCAAACTATACAAAGAAAAATAGATCATTAAAGATGGGTGTTCCCAGAGAAAATGTCTGAAAAAGCAGATGGAAAATGTAAAAACACATTCGCTGCCAGCAAGAAGTGTACACGCTAAATGTATAAAGCTGGAATGCTGCTCACAGCACAGTTGTATATGTAATGAGTGTAGATTGTGTGTGTGTGTGTGTGTGTGTGTGTGTGTGTGTGTGTGTGTGTGTGTGTACACATATATGTGAAACCACTGTGATGGTTTTCATACAATAAAATAGATTGGTACCAGCTGGAATTGCCAGACATGCGTAGCCTCTATATCTTGTAGCCTTTTCTCTTGAATACTTGTCTCTATTCCTCCTCTGAGTCCCATAGCAATGCAACTTGACCTGTACGTGAATCTTTATGCTACCTTTAGTTCACAGAATTGTTGCTGCCAATGAGACACATGGCTATCTGGATGCTGCGTACTGCCTGAGCATTTGAGCTGACTGCTTATTCGGTGTTTCCTTATTAATAAGTACTACCACATGTAAGACCAGCATCCAGAGACTATCCTCTGCAATAAACTTCAAATCCACCACCAACTATGCCTTCACAATGTACAAAGGTACAGACTGAAAAATAAAAAAATGAATGGTATAGATTTCACAACACTGTACATGTAAACACAATACCAGTCATGGCAGTAATTAGAAAAAAATCACATACATATGGGGTGACTCAGAATAAAGCCGCTTCCAAAAATAAATCCTAGCCAGAGTACTAACATGTTAGATTTTGGGAAACTAATGATTGAGCAATTAAGACTGTTAAACAGAAGGTCAAGCTAAGAAATGAAAATGAGGAAATTACAAAAAGAATATTTAGTGAAATTAAAATCTGTCTTAGGGCATGGATTTGTATACGTTGTGCAGCCTCATTGAGTGACACAATGAATGCTTAGTGCCCTTTCTGCCAGGTAATAGTACATTAAATTAACAAATTGCACTTTTAATTCTGCTGCCTGTCATCAGTAAATGACAGACCAGAACCTTATCTAGCCAAGAAAATGCTGACGATAATTGCCCATGTCATGAAGCAGCAGTCAGCTCTGATAAATGAGTAGGGTAGTAGGGCAGTTGCTGCTAGCCTTCATCAGTTGCAGGAGTCATGCCTGGCTTTCTGTAGTTAACAGTCATGGGCTGTTTGGTCCAGTTCACTTACCTGTAAAATAAATGAATAAAATATACTGTGATTAACATCAAAACTCATGAGTAACACATTACTTATCTAGAGTAAAATGAAGGTAGAGACAAGTACAGAGCCCGCAGATGTGAGAATTTTGTTTGCTGTTGCTGCCTAAACCCCCATAGTACAAGTCAAAATCTAGGATGAGAGACAAGTGACACCCACTGCTTACACTGGGCTGTACTGTGGAAGAGGAAAGTCAAACAGCCAGAAAGACACAGATACTTGCAGCTGTAAACAGCCTAAAAAGTACTTGTGCTGCCAGGTACAGCTTGTACATTTCAGCTGCCATCCCTTATCTGCAGTGAATGTGCGTTCTGCTTGGCAGGATGTAAGAAAACAGTAATAACCGTCTTCATCTGAGAGAAAAACCAGTAACGAAAAGTCAAGAATACTCTGAGGTTTCCTCTACAGTTAGAAAACTGTGTGAAAGGAAAAAGGTTGAGTATTTATTATTTCTGTGCAAAACAGTTGCACTGTATAATAAATAACAAATGGTCAAAGTATAAATAGAAAGTATGATTTATATAAGTATGATTTATACAAAAGTTGAGGAAGCCTTAATACCTACAGTTCTAGTAATGCATGCGTTGGATCTGTTGGAAGACGTGCTGAAGCATTGACTACAATGTGGGCAGCACAGGACAGACGAATGGATCACTGGAAGAGGGGACATTCGTGAGTGGCAGGAATGAGTAACTGGAGGGGAATGGAACAGGTTTCTTACTGCAAAAATGTTTCCTGATAAGGCAGTGATGGCATACCTAGAAGGTGAAATTACTGGTATGAACATGCCAAAGGGGAGCTAGTGTGGAGTGTACAGCACGTTCTGTACATTAGGATAGCTAAACAAAAACGTCCAGCCTAGCTGTCTGCAATTAACAGGCAGAAGGGGAATAACATTCAACTGTCCAGAATTTTGCAGAATGTCCATATTTTTTGCCTCATATTTTTGATTTGTTATTCATAAAATTTGTGTTTTCTGGCAATTCACTGAGGATTGCAGATACTAAATAATGATGTACATTTCAGTTTCAGACTTCATATCTTTCAGAAAATGCACTTTAATACAAATCCTGTTGTTATGGCAGCTTTCTAAGAGCAATACTTAAAATCTGTCCCTATTTTAGGAATTTTTCTCCCATTATTTTATGCTTTTTCCAGATTTATTCTGCTAAGAGGTTGAGAAGTATGAGGGGGGAAATGGATAGATCAGGTGGGGTGTTGGGAAGGCCAGATCATGAGGCTGGTTAGGGGTAAAAAAACACAATAAAAATCAAACTCTACTGGTGCCTGGTACAGAACTGTTTTTTTAAATTTAAAACTAATTTTTCATTGCAGCTGTATATTTCAGTATTGCATGCTGACTTTATCCAAACACATGAGATGAAGATACTGTATCTTCCCCTAATGCAGTGTACCAAAAGTTAGTGTACTCATTATGTCAGCTGCATAGTACTAGATTTTCAGATTACATGTATATATGTGTAATTCTAATGTAAACTAATATATTAATTCTGTCACTCATTCTTTGATATCTGCTTTATCCAGTTATGATTGCGAACCCAGAGCTCATCTTGGTATTCAGTGGATACAAGGCAGTATGACTAATCATGCATAGGATACTAGTCCACTGTAGGACACACACACACACACACACACACACACACACACACACACACACACACACACACACACACACACACACACACAATTTGAAGAATCACTAAGGCCAGTCTTTATGAAGTTGGAGGAAACCTCACACAGGGCTATCTTTCAATTTATCTGTTGAAGAATTCTATTCAAAGTCAAAAATAATTTGGGGGGGGGGATAAAGGCCAAAATTAAAAAAGTATGGTGGACTATCTCTCAACTTCTTGACTCAGAAACGCTAGACAAAGCAAATAATAAAGAGAGAACAAAGGTCCAGAATCAGGGACCATTTGTAAATGTTATTCTGATTCACTTGGAAGTTAATAGAATGCTAGGATTTGTGTCAGCATGCATTTTATCCAGAATAAGAAGTGTGAAGTTATAATGACTGGCATTACTGATGAAATATAATCCTCTGTGATTTACCAGAAAATAGAAAATGTTATAAAGGACAGGGAAAATATACATAGCAAATCAGGAATGTTCTGCAAAACTACAGCCAGTTGAGAGCTACGTGGCACAGAAAGAGCATACAAACTCTGCACAAAAGTCACCCAGGCTGGGAAATGAACTGAAAACAAATCGATGCTACAGCAGCTCAAACTCCTTTGCCATTGTGCCATCCTTATAATATGTACACTCTTCTGTATGACATACTTGTACAAGTTTCAGTTCATTCCTATAATGACAAATAATGTGAATTTTTACAATTATGTGATGGATTTTAGTCCACTTATGCCAGAGGGTTCTTTTATTTGTTTTCCATTTTAGTTGTCTTTTGCCAAAACTACATTTCTTCTTAAAACTTCACCTCTAGTAGCTTCAGTAATTGCTTGTTTACTGAACTTCTGATTTATGAACTACAATTAAATTAATTAGAATAATATTTCCTGAAGAAATACGGGGCCACCATAGTTACTTTAGACTGATGTATCTTTTCTAAGTAATACTCTGCCTAAATATGGATGCATGGCAGCTAGTTGTAAATAAAATATTAACTCTGCATTGTTTAAAAAAGTAATTTCTTAATCTGCAGTCTTTAAACCCATTGCTTTTAATGCTACAAAGCTATTTTTTGTGTCTGTTCATTCAACCAACATTCATCAACAGTACTAGGCTTATAATAATTGTGTATTGCTGCATGAAATAGCACCAAGAGATCTGATCGGCATTGTATAATTTATCAATTTGAATTTTGCATGTTGCTGTCATATCTGATGTTTCTCAACATGATATGTGTTTGAATCTTTTTAACACACATTTTCTTCTGTTTATTGCCAGTTTTCTGTTCTGCTTCCCTGACTGCACTTGAAATGTATGCAGCATGTATGACAACATTAACAAATTCACCTAATGTGCAGGACATACAACAATTTTGATTCTTATATAAATGCATGTGGAATTTGTGTATATAAAAAACTGCATGTCTTTTCCAAAACAAACTCCCCTGTATCAAAGAACTGCACATTAAATGTGCTTTTCAAATGTATTTCTGTGTATTTTAAACATATTACCAAGGGCCTGTACATGGCTAAATTATCCAAAGTATGCATACCTGTTGTTGCTCATTAGCCAACAAAACACTGGGAACTCACTAATCTTACAGACTAGAGTCTCATTCAGCACTACAGAACAAGTGCTAAGTGTATGAGGACCATAAATAACAATTTCTAGAGCAGGAGCTGTCATCTGTCTCTTCAAAGCTTCATTTTTTCCCTTAAATCTGCCAGTCCTTTATAATATTCCTCATCTAGGTATGTAGTTGGTGTTTCACATTTTGTCAGATAGGTTAGTACTAGGCTAATTGCCCTTATGGGCCATTTTAAGCCTAGCCAATTACCCCATGTCAGAATCAAACCCTGCATGTTGTGTTTCTATGGTAAGCACCTTAACCATTACACCAACCTCCCAGTAATTCTACTGTCAGTGAAAATATATCATAAAAGGAAGGCAGGTACATGTTGTCCAACATACTGTACTATTCTGTCACTCCCAAAATCATATTCTGAGTAGATTAACAAACTGACGGCATCTGCAAATCTTTTATTTTAATCAAAATGTTGCTCTAAGAACCTTTAATGTGCACATAGTGTATTTCTGTGTTTGTCAACTGGATATGTAGATTTGTCAAAATAGATCCCCAGCCAAGTCTGGTTTCATTGATCACATGAATTGCAAATATTCTAGTCAATGACTCAGCAGGAATGCACAGAAATTGAGTTCTATTTGAAACTTCTTTCCATTAGTACTGGAACTAAGATTCATAAACCAGGACCATACAAACAATTTTTGCTCAGTAATCTGAGTTCAGTAACTTGCCTCACAACATGTACTTTACATTTATGTCTGCTACTAAGAAATACGTCATTAAGTCTAGCTAGTATCTATTACTTTACAAGACAACTAACCAAGGCTGTATTTTTCATACTGAATAACGTCAGAGTTTAATGTATACCTTACTTTCTTTATTTTAAAATACTTCATAGTTTCATAGTGGTTTATTAACCATCCAGCATTAAAACATTCCAGAAGAATAACCGTTGCTATTCTGGTAGATAATTTTATATTTTTCAAATAGTCATTGAGATCCATGGAGCTTGAGTTTTCAGTTTTATTGAATGTTTATCTGACCGATGTCTTCATTACCCAAGGTACTTCACTTCTAGTTTGCATGTGACATTTATGTCAGTTCTCAGGGAAAAGATACTGGCAATGTACATTGGCCTGGAGAGGGCAGTGTTGGTAACACTCCTAATTTTAATTAAAAATTTTCCCGACAGAATATTTTTGTCCCTCTTTGATACCAGAATATTTTTTTGTTCAGTTTTGATTGATTTTGTCAGATGCTTCTGGATTTTATTTAACCTACACATGTTCATCAGATAGCAGCTTTATTTCTAAACTTTCCGGCATATTTGTACTGGGTGGGGGGATACGTTACCCATAACAGCATCTGAGTGATTATACTACCAGTGTCAAGGAGTGTATCCTAATCTGTTGTCCTGAGACTCTCATTTATTTTAGTACAATTGCTATTTATAAAAATTCCTATTTATAAAAATTCCTATTTATATAATCGGAGGAAGATGTATCTCTTACAGTGCTGACACTCACTCAGTTTGAAAACAACAGCATCGTGCACAAAGTCTGGTAGGCAGTGCATAACATCATATAGGGAAAATAAAGACTGCGATTTGTTTACGTTGAAGATACCCCTAGTTGGGTTTTTCACAATCTATTGTAGATTTTTTTTTGTGACAAAGTCATTAAAAGTTGGCCAGAGCTACAAATGGTACAGAAATATATCTAGTCAATTATAAGAGTGCTATTCTTGATTTTTAAAGTCTGGAGGTTATTCAAAAATTACTTGTGATTCATAATTGACATGGAGGAAATCTGATAGCCTCCTATAATAATGTCATTGTATTTAGTAATTCAGTGTCTAATTGCATATCCTGATTGCTAGATGTGACATTACCTGTGATTATCAGTGATGAATGCAGAGATAACATTCCTTGGTTCGTCAAGTCTGCAAAAAGCGAAGGAGAAAGCCTGGTGTTTGTAAGTTGCATATATATTTTACATGGGGCCTCAGTGTGTATACAAACTTCAATGCCCTATGTGTAAAAGAAAACTTCATGGCTGCCCATTTTTTTCCTTAGGCTCTTGAGTATTTAACAGTGATATTGTTGCCTCTGTTTAGTTAGTTTCAGTATTTATCAAATTTGTAATATTTGGAATTTGGATTTGTTTAACAAAGGCACTAGATGACATAATGCTGTAGCAAATAGCACTGTCACTTCACAGTAAGAGGTTATTTGGTTCGGTTCTAGCTGGAGTGCCTGTAGTGCAGAATCAGCATGTCCTCCCTGGGTTCTTATGTGCTTTCTTTTGGTTTCCTCCCAAATTCTAAAGATATGTGGAAGGTAAATTGGAGACTTCTAAATTGTTTGCACATGTGTGTGCATGATATGGAAGTCTGGCCTGGTAGTTTATTTGTGTTTCTCCTATTTGCCTATTTAACTTGATGGATGTTGATAACTGTTTGTGGGGTCACTATAGGCATTGGCTACAGCTTGTTAATGGATGGACAGAACAAAGACACTACAGAGGTGGAAAATATCCATCTCATGGCATGTATACCCTGGAGAAGGGAAGGGAAGTCACATATAAAGTAACTGGTGAATTGCATATTCCCTGCAGGTGAAAAAATAATTAAACCTGTCTGTGCTACAGGACCTTAACTAGAGACTGAAAGTCATAATTTTGTCTGGATGCTATTTGAAGACAAAGTACCATCTCATTGAACAAGTGCAGCTTTCCAGTACTAGTTTAGTTATTGGATATCCCACCATGCCACATTGTACCTGCCACATGGCAGAGTGCCTCCAGTTGTTCACCCACCATAAACATGACTGCATACCTCTCAACCTCTTTGCACAAGAAATCAGGACAAAAGACAAAAATAATGGGGGAGAAATGCCAAAAATAGGGACAGATTTTAAATATTTTTCTCATAAACTCAGAAAGTTTGTAGAATAACAAGTTTGCATTAGCACTGATTTTCTGAAAGATACAAAAGTCTGAAATTCAAACATTTGTCACAGTTTAGTGACTTCAATCCTCAATGAGTTGTCAGAAAATCCCAGGTTTTACGAGAAACAGATCAAAAACATCAGACAAAAATTATGACATTCTGGAAAAATCTGGACAGTTGATGTGACCATGTCATATCGGTTCCCTATTAGCTGATCGAACACGCATTCTTTCGAATGCATCTTGATTGAACTTTATAGCGTGAAATGGCAAAATACCAAGGCAGCATATAAGCAAATTCTTTCCCTGGGAAAGAAATCGCTTGCCGCCTTTGGTATTTTGCCTTCTTCGTTACTGTAGTGCAGTCTCGGAGTTAGTATATTTAAGTAGGGAGGGTGTGGGGGGCACAGCCCCCCATGTTGGGGGGGTGGGGGGTGAAGCCCCCACATTAGAAATAGTTAGTGGTGTGCGTGTGTTGTGTGTGTGTTTCTCGGGACAGTAAATTTTTTCCCCTGGGAAAAAAATCGCTGTTCTGAGTGTTCAAGATTGTAAACTTTCGCTTACATGGGGTCGATGAATCAGCGTTCGCTTTTCTAAGCATTCGGTGATTGAGCATAGACCCATCATATCCACCAGGAAAGTAGTATGATTTTAGTAATATGTTTGTGATATCCCTAATTTCAGTCTTTAACTCAAAAGTCACAGTGGCGTTCTCATTGTACATTCTGTAAAAACCAAAAGAAAAATCTAGCAAGGTTAGACTTTCCACTGTGTGATTCCTTAAACCTCTTGTATTAGAAACTTGGGATATATGCAAATCACCCTTTAAGGACATCAGGTGTTTCAGCTATATGGCAATTCTGAATGTCCATTACTTTTTTTTCTTTTTAAGTCTCTTTATGCACAAATTCAGGTCAATAAAACCAAACCCCACTAGCTCTGTGGTCCAGTACTCTCCAGTACCACTGATAAATATACTTTTCCAGATACCTTTTGCACTGATTCTATGCTGCTGCTGTTTATTTCTGTGGAAGGCATGTGGTGGACTCATGATATATGGTGGATGCGTGATATGTGGTGGATGCATGATATGTAGTATTCTCTGGCTGAGAAATATTTGAGGGAATAAATTACACATCATCTAGTGATGCAGACTAACTACACAGAATTATACAGCTGTTCATGGATGGCAGGTTCTGCAGAGAATCTGGCCTTAATGTTTTGTGTATGCTTACATTTATTTTTTATTTTATGTAATCTTTGTTAACCAAGGTAGAATGCTGATCCACATGGATCATCTTTATGGACAGCCTAAAAATAAACATTAAAATAGAAATCCAATAATTATAAAGAAAAATTAAAGTTACATTGCAATGTGAACAGATGTCAAAAAGACAATGTTATGTGTTGGCTATAAGTAGTGGACAGAGAAGGTTAGCAGAATAAAGTAGTACACTCTAGGATAATAACAGTAGTATAAACAAACATCTCTGTTATATTTTACATGTTAACATCAAATATTAACCTATTCTCCTTGAGCATGCAGCATTCATACACTGTCTCTGATAGCTGACTGAAATGGTGTTGTCAGTAACCAGGTTCTATACACACTGCATGGTATCTGCTGATATCAAAAAAGAAATGGACTAAGGCCTACAGCAGTAATTTGGAGAATGCCTAGTTATTCTTGGGTGCACTCAGTAATCAAAGAGATGTATACTTTACCAAGTCATGACTATTACATTTGAAAATCTCACACAACTCAGAAACTTCACAAATGCTGACAGGGGCATTGGCAGCAGCATACACTGCCTGCTTCTGTTACAAAGACAACACAGTCAGGCTTTTTATCAGCAAATTCCTACTCCGTGGCTGTTTCCTTGGATCTCACATCCAGAGAGCCTTTGTATAGATTTATGACACAGCAATCATAAACTACAAACTTAGTCCTCCTTTTCCAAACTCATATCTTAGTATTATCTGTCATTCTGCATTGCTCACAACCCAGCTAAGGTACAGCATAGATAACACTTTCTTAATTACTTGTATACCTGACAGTTTTTTGTTGTTATCAACAGTTCACAAAAATTATTGACACAAAGAAGTGCTGCTTTTTGCTAAATGCTTTCTTACAGGACTCAGAACTGTTCTTTCTCACAGTTAGATGCCTTCCTGACATGCCACCCTAATTTAACCCAATGTTCTATCTCCGAACTCGCAGAAACAAACTCCACTCTTCTTTTTCAACAGTTATCAAAACAACAGTGTGCAAAAACATAACTTTGCCAACCTGTTTGCTGTCAGTGATCATGCAAAGATGGCTCATTTGTATTCAAAAACAAGCACACTTATTGGGCAGGCCAATCAGAGCGCCCATTGTAAATCAAGCGTATACCAATAGAATAAAGTCTGGCCACTGAAGTACCATTAAGTGGCCAGACTTTCTGTCAGAATATGCTGCGGGACAGTGCAAAACATGTTCAAACAATGTTCAAAAAATAAAGAAGGAGAAACTTACCTGATTTTCCTTCTATTTCTGCTCTGTCCCTTGTAAAATCTTGACAGAAAAAAAAAACAGCAACAAAGATTCTCTTTTCTTTGTTGCTTCTCCTGCAGGTCCCATATGCAAGTTTAGTACATCAGTCTTCTTCTGCTTCTTCTTCTTTTGGCTTTTCCCGGTTAGGGGTCGCCACAGCGGACCATCTGTCCTCTCATGATTGGCAGTGGAGTTTTTACGGTGTCAAGTTTCCAGCCTGGCACCCAACCTTCCACAGAAGGAACACACACACACACACACACACACACACACACACACACACACACACACACACACACGCACGCACACGCACACCTTGGGCCAATTTAGAGTGTCCAGTCCACCTACTGCATGTCTTTGGGATGCGGGAGGAAACTGGAGCACCTGGAGGAAACCCACGTGACTACAGCGAGGACATGCAGACTCTGCACAGAAGGCACCCCAGCTGAGAATCGAACCAGAGAACCTCTTGCTGTGAGGCGGCAACGCTAACCGCTGCAACACCGCGGCCGCCCTACTATGTATTTAACTCAAATTTCTGATATTTCTACCTGCACCTCTACCTTCCCCCATTTAATCTTCCTTCACCACTAATTTCCCTCCACTCTCCTCCTCAGCTTCTCCTCCAGTTCCTGACTCCTCTTAATGATCTATAATGCAATGACTGTCTTACCGAATTCTCTTATGTCCCAAATTGTTTTAAATCTTTGACTTTCATATTTAGTGTACAATGTTCCTATGATTTACTTTTATGTATTTTCTTTGTTTTTTGTATTATTTTAGTTGCTTTGTATAAAGATTAATCATACTTTTCCTGTAATTTTTGTATTAATAACTGTGTTGCTAAATTTTGTAATGGAGCTTTTCTCCTCGGGTCTCTGCTAAAAAAGTGCATCTTGCCTAGTCAGACCAACCCAGTTAACAAATGTCAAATAAATAAAATAAATAAATAAATGATGCTTTGTGGCTCATGCTTTCAGTATGCTTCAGCCACTTCAGTACCATAATGTTTGCACAAACCTCAGCGCAACAGTCTTGCCACATTATTATGCCTTTCAGTAGACAGTCCTTCTGCCATTAGTATGTCGCACCCAGCAACAAGGTGTGCAACTGTTTCCAATTTGTGTTTACAAAACCTACATTTGTTTGTTTCTCCCACTTGTTCAATGGACTTTGTAAATCAATTTGTACATAACCCACTACCTTGGGCCACCAATATTAACCTTTCATCTCTTGGCTTGAATTTGCCTCTCCTTAACCATTCCTGCATTCAATCCTGATCAACATGAGGTTCTTCCAGAAGTTTTCTATACTTGCAACTATAGGTGCATATCTACTATATCGCTGAGAGGTGGAGAATATAGAGCTAATGTTGAGCAGAGAGAAACCCTTTGGCAATTAAAACTGGGGGCAGATACTTCCCCAGGTTTAAATGATACTATTAATGTAAAATATTTTTTAAAATGTCAAAGACTGAGAATATAATATTAGGAATGAATTTTTGTTATAGGTGCTATAAATAGTGGATGACTTAGCTATTAAATTGTCAATGAGAAATTTTAATTAGTTAATTGCTTAATGGTTTATTTACATCAGTAAAGAAGGAAAAGCATGGAGGATCACTTCAGCACCCTTATGGAAAGATATTATTTAAGAAATGTAAGCAATGTCTTTCTTAAATAATGTCATTGTATATATAATAGCAATAATCCACGCCTGTGTGTGGGTATATCAGGATTTACCCATGGTTGGCTTTATTTGATCAGTTGGGTTTCACTCTTGTGATCAAACTACATCAACCGTTGGTAAATCCTGACATACCCACACCTGGTCGTGGATTATTGCTTAATTAGCAGGCAATCTGCTTTCCAGTTATTGCAGACATTTACAAATTCCAGAAAGACAGAAGAAATACTGTGGCCTGTACTGTCTGTTTGCTGTTGGTCTGCTGCATCTAATAAGTGCACAGCACTGATAAGGCATATGCTGGGCATGGTTGTCTGCATCCCATGTACCTTAGCAATGACCACAGTCAAGTAGTTAAAAGAGAAAGAGGTCTGCCAAGTTCTGTACTGCGCTCACCTGAAAAATACACTGCTGTTAGTTCTACTTTGACAGAGTATTCCTGTGAGCATGTTGTCCTAGTGAGTTTATCCTTCCCAAATCCATAAAATTTGTAGTCAGTTTGGGACATCTACTTTTGCCTCAGTGATAGACATACTGTGGGACAAGTTAAGTTTCAAGGTTCAGTAGGTCATTCACTCATAAATGTCCTTTGTAGAAAAAGTTGAAACTTCTTAGTAACAGCTGCTACAGACAAAGCCCATATCAGGGACCTCACCTACTGTTCTCTTACCAGAAAAACGTCTATGTGGTAAATAGATTCCACTGATGCAGCCCATGATCAGGGACCTTACCTGCTGTCCTCTGACCAGAGAGACTTCTATGTGGTAAATAGATCACAATGACATCATGAAGAAAAGCCATTCTTCTACCTCATTACACTATTCACTTGTTTATATATCACCAAGTAGTCTAATTTTATTTTTTTTCTGGAAATTATTGAAATAGTCCAGACTTCTGAATGTTTAAGCATTAGAAAAAAAATAAATTTAATGGAATTTGGTGTTTTAGGTCAGAACACCCATTTATTATATCCTGCATTTCTTCTTATATTGTAAAACTATCAGTTTGCTTCACTCAGTACAATGTATTTGTGGTCTGTTTCATTTGCTAATATGGATGCACTAAACATGATAAGGGGATCATAGTAATGCGTGGTTCATCTCCTGGAGTTTCTGCCTTGGAAAATGAAATGATGCTCTTTAATTGCATCTTTGAAGCTTTTAATGATTTCTAGGTTTTTGTTGTCAACAGGCATGTGGTTCCAGGTAGCAGGTCCTAATCTAGACAAGTCTCTTTCACCTGCATCAGTTTTAAATAGACGGTGTACCAGAGAGAAATTGTTGTCCTGTATACCTGTGAGTTCATAAGGGTTGCCATGCAAGGGCAGTTTCATTTTTAGATGAGGGTTGTGACCATGCTTTACAGCCTTGTCAGTGAAAGCACTTTGAGGAAAGTGGCCTTATGAGGCATTGAAAGTAATTTTTTTTCAGCAAATTGCAGTGGTGCATCTGGGGGTCTACAAATAGAACTGATTTGCAGATTTTATTCTCAACAGTCTGTATTCTGTAAGTATTGTGGGCTGAATGCATGATATGAAAAGGAAGGCCATATTCCAGTTTGGGTATTGGAATATTCATGGCAATCTGCAAGCAGCGGGTGATAGAGTTGACATTGAGCAAGAACTTTATTAGTTACCATATCTGTATGTGTGGTAAAGGAGAAAGCAGGGTCAAGTATAACACCTAGGTACCTTAGTTCAGTGACAATCTCATGCTCCTTTGAAAATCTGTTAACAGAATAGGAGGGACAGTAGGGGCAATTTCTTGGCTGAAGCGAAGACTGTGACATTAGTTAGGGTTACTGAGTAGCTTATTAGAAGTGGACCAGGTACATTATTAAGTAAAGTTCTCCTGTAACTTTGTTTACAGGTCAGAGTGGCTAGTACTGGACTGCAGGAGCACTATATCATCGGCCTACATTTTTAATTTAAGATTTGGTAGTTCTAGGAAGAGATCATTGACAAAGAGAGAGCGAGAGAGAAGAGAACCTGCCAGGATAGCTGTGTTAAGTGGACCAGCAACTGACTCTCACTTTTAACATCTCTTTGAATTCTCTGACTGTCAAAGGTAGCACTCACTCCCTTTAATGAAAGCCTGTAGTAGCACACGTCTTAACTGCTACTCTGCTGGTATAACCCATCCTTCATCTATCAGAGGAGTATGGCTATGGCTGCTCACTTACTTCGTCCTTGTTTATCCTTAATGTATGTATGCAATATAGCCACCAGAATGGTTTGTACACAGTTCTTTTACTCTCAGTAGAGCGAAAATGCTATTATATAACAGGTTTACATGTGAGTAAATATTATATAATTTAGCACAGAGCTGTAGCTAGGTCAGATGGTGACACTCCCTCAACCAAAATTGAGAACCAATAAAAAAAGAATAGACTTCATTTAAAGATAAGGACCGAAAAAGATCAACAAAAATGATTCTTTGTTCAGATTTCATACATCACAGTCACTTTCATTCATGTAGTGAAGCAAACTAGTACCTCTTTGCTATGTTTTTTGAATAAAAGCCTTGCATTGGTGAGTCCTGTAATGTGAAGACCGAGTGCTGAAAATGCAGGTTTATCTACATTAAGTCCAAAATGACGTTTCTCAGAATATTCCCTTTCTCTGAGTTATGGTGATTTAGAGTTGGTATATATAACTTAAGGGGGAGCAAGAAGCTTGTCCTCCACATCGAGGGGTCCAAGGAGGCTTATCCCCCTGCAGAAGAGAAGTTTAAAGGAGAAGAGTGATATTCAATATTCGCTCATCTCCTAAATTGTCGGACTGTTTCAGCATGTCGAGACTCGACATTTCCAGTCCTGGCATTTCAGTAGAGAGCCCCATTTACTTTGAGATTCTTTGCTGGATTTATAAACTCTCATTTAGGAATGTAAGTAGCAACTATCTAATGCATCACAAGAATGCTCACACGTCCAGCTAGGGAATGATCGGAGTACCTCATCAAAGCTACCGATCTCGCCCTCTAATGGCTTCTTCTCAAAGCAGCTGTCCTCTTTGTACCACCTTTGCTATGGCTTTAATTTAGCAATATATTATGTGTGGGTGCAGGTAAACCTGCACACCCACATTCACATGATATATTATGCAATTACATTATTTAAAACAAGAAATGTCTTACCTTTTTTAAATAATATCATTGCATAATGGACCTTTATTTTCATTGTGAATTTTTCTGTTAACTTGAATTTTCAGAGAGCTTTTGCTATTAATGTGAATTTTTCTGTCTGTATGTATCTGGGGACACTGCACTAAATGCTACATGAACAATAAATAACACAGTTATTTCAAAGACATCTTCCTCTGCTCTTCTCCAGAGCAGGGTATGTTATTTTTTTCCACTATTTCTTATGTTTCATACTCAAATATTTAAAGAGGTAAGGTGAGTCTTATCGGTAAGGGAAATAGAGAGACAGAGAAACAGACACAGTCAAACCAGAGATTTTTGAAGCAGAGTGTGTGTCTGTGTGTGTGTGTTTGTGTGTGTACGTGTTTGAGTCTGTGTGTGTGCGTGTGTGTGTCTGTGTGTGCATGTGTGTGCGTGCACGTATGTGTGTGTGTCTGTGTGTGTAACTGGCTGTTTATGTGAGGATTACTTGATGTGGTTGCTGCCACTTAGATGAAGAGTAATATATTTAAAGGATTTTTGTCCCTAGTAGTGGGAATTTTGTTTTACTGATAACTTATGCTGGTTTCCTCTGTTAAGTAACATGAAGAAAATGACATCTGTGATGTTTTTTGGGAGCTTTGCTGATTTCTCTTTTACTGTAACTACTCATCTGCTTTCTGTATGTAATTACATTTAACAATAGGGATACCAGAGGCATACCTCTCAATTGTCCAGATTTTCTCAGAATGTCCAGGTTTTTGCCTCATGGTTTTGGTCTGTTCCTCATAAAATGTGTGACTTTTCTGGGTTTTTGTGGGATATCAATCAGGAGTAAATTCACTAAATAATGACAGGCATTGGAGTTTCAGACTTCATATCATCCAGAAAAATATATGCTAACACAAGACCTTTTATTCTAGCAACGTTCAAACTTTACAAGAACAATATTTAAATTTGCCCCTGTTCTGGGACCTTTATCCCACCATTATTTTTGGCTTTGTCCAGATTTTTTGTGCCAACAGTTGACGGCTATGACTAGAGGTGAAATTGGTCTGATCCAGTTAGAGTTTATGCTTTTGAATATGGACCAGTGCCCATTGTACAATGGAGGATAAACTTATTATCACCTTAGCAGAGTTCATTCAGTATAGTACTTCTTTTGCTATGCATGCTCAGGCATTGAGATACTTATTGTTTATAATATGAGTGCTTGCTGGTTTCTAACTGGAGATTTTCTCCTTATAACTCTTCTGAAAATGAGCTCTGTCCATTTGGACCTATCCAGTAAAGAAAAATACAATATACAAACAATCAAATAAATACTGTATACACAATTCACTTTGGTGAGAGAAAATTACCTCACATACCTTTTGACAAACATATATGTATGCCTTTTTTTTCACTGCGGTATGAACATTTTCTAAAACACTAGTATCTATTTATCTTCGTAGCACCTATGCTAAGTGAGTCTATCTACTTTAATGCAGCTTTAATTCAGCAGTTTCTTACAATTATTTATTGTTAAATTTTACAATTCTTGAGCACTGTATTCAAGTTATTTATATTCTGTATAGTTGCTACTGTTCACATTGCATGTTCACTTTTCTTTTTAAATGTTTGGTCTTGCTGCTAATTTGTGCTCAGTTTTATCTGTATAACAGCCCACCTGCTAAAACGCTAAACAAAAATCAATCACATGGGTATTTCAGCCGTACAGCTCCTAGCATGGTCCAGAGCAGATATTTCCAGAAAAATACTGTTTATTTATTTATTTACCATTTCTCACATATGTACATACATATACATACACACATGTATTCAAGTGCACGTGCACACACACACACACACACACACACACACACACACACACATTTTTATATATATATATATATATATATATTTTTTTATGTGTGTGTGTGTGTGTGTGTGTGTGTGTGTGTGTGTGTGTGTGTGTGTGTGTGTGTGTGTGTGTGTGTGTGTGTGTGTGTGATATATATATATATATATATGTATATATATATATATATATATATATATATATATATATATATATATATATATGTGTGTGTGTGTGTGTGTGTCTGTGTGACAGAACCAGTAACATGATAAGGCACAGACTAGGGAAATGGCTCACACAGGAAACACAATCACTGAACAAGAACAGAAATGCAATGCAAAGAGTTAACTACAATTTTTTTAAGCTTATTCAACTGCATGAACAGTTTTATATTCATGTCTGCACAGTGACTTAATCTGTAATAGGTTCATAGGTTCATAGGTAGGTACTAGGCTATCTGCCCGAGGGCATTTATAAGCCTAGTCAGAGTGTGCTGGCGTTCACCGCCCCATTGATTAATTAACTGATCCTCTGTCAAGCAGAGCCAATGAAGTGATCCCAGGGGTGTATTTTCTGTTACCCATCCACTCGTCAAGGTTTCTCTTGAAGAGTGTTAGTGAGGGGCTCGGCCTGATGTAATTTGGAATTTTGTTCCAAAGCATGGGGAGTCTCTGTGACAGGAATCTATCCCTCCAGCATGTTCTATTTATTGTTGTGGCAAAGTTTAGCTCACTAGAGCGCGTGGCTCGCAGTGACTTGGATTTCTTTAGGTGGAGCATGTCCATCAATTCTGAGTTGGACATGGCTTTGTAAGTCAGGCTGAGATCACCACTGAGTAAGCGATATGTCACTGAGTACAGCCAGAGTTTTTTCAGTCGGGCTGCATAGGACATATATGTTTGAGACACATAATCCTCTTGGTGAGGTACTTTTGTGGTCTTTCCAGCTGTTGGAAGTGTCTTGTGAGGTACATCCCAAATGGGGCATTGTACTCTATGATGGGTCTAATGAGTGACGAGTAGAGGGGCACTATAACCTCTTTATTTCTAGATGCAAACACTTTAGTAATTAGATGGGCCACATAGAAGGATTTCCTAACTACTTTGGCAATATGATTGTCAAAGGAGAGATTACTATCTACCTGGGTCCCCAGATCTCTTATAACCTCTTCTGTATTAAGGGGGCTGCCACCTATGTGGTAATTTGTGGGGTGTTTTGTTTTTCCCAAATGGGATGACTATGCATTTTTTGGCATTTAGCTTGAGGCCATGACTTTGACATCAGGTGTCCGTCTCAGTAAGGCCCTTTTGAAGGATGTCCGTGTCTGCCGGAGAGTCATATATGGCTCCCAGTTTTCAGTCATGGGTGAACCTGGTTAGCCATAGTCCTCCTGTGTTTGCCTGTACTTCTGAGAAGTATATGCCAAACAGTAGTGGTCCCAGGACCGAGCATTGCGGGACACCACTTGTGACTGGTTTAGAGTCGGACCTGGAGCCCGCTATTCTTACCGTGTGAGTTCTGTCTGTAAGCCAGTTGGCAACCCATCTCATGACGTAGGGGTTTATGTTCAGGCCAGTGAGTTTTTCTGTAATACCCGAGTGGGGAATCGTGTCAAAAGCCTTGGCGAGGTCAAGGTAGGCTGTGTGAACCACCTTTCCCTCACCTATGGCCTTGGTGACTGTCTCAAAGAAGTCAACTAGGTTTAGTAAGCATGATCTGCCCTTAACAAAGCCAAACTAGGTCGGGTCAAGTGTTTGGAGGTTCCCAATGTCTTTGTTAATGAGTTCCATGATGATGCGCTCCATAGCCTTGCAGACTAGGCTAGTCAGGCTTATGGGGCGATAGTTACCAGGGTCAGCTGTGGCCCCTCCTTTGTGGAGAGGAATAACCATTGCTGTGCACCATTCTATGGGCACGTATCCTGTGGAGAGGCTGAGGTTGAACAGCATGTTTAGGTGGGGGGTTAGTTCGTTCTGTAGTCCGTGCAAGACGCAGCCTGGGACACCATCTGGTCCCATTGATGCTGTGTTTTTGGCTTTTGAAAGGGATGTTTTCACCTGTGCGGCTGTGATTTTTGTGACACTACACTTTTCTGGTATTGTTTTGGGCCCTTTTGGAGGTGAGAGGGGGATGAATTTTGCACTGAATCTATCTGCCAGGATGTTGGCAATATCAGTAGGTTCAGTATATTTTGTGCTATTTTGCACTAGTTCAGTGCATTTCTGCGAGTTGCCACTTAGATTCTTAACAGCTAAAGAAGGCTTTGTGGTTATCTTTTGAATCCTTGGTTATTTTTCTTTTGAAGTTAACCTTGGATGATTTCATGAGGGACCTCAGTTTCTTACTGATACTGATCAGGGGTGTCTTTCCTTCTTGGAATTTGCTTTTTTTCTGAACTAGTTTCCTCCTTCTATTGTATAGCCTCTTTCTTGCAGGGGTCCACCAAACTGGTTTCCTTCTCTTAGAGGAGTGAGTCTTGGTTTTGCTAGGGATGGCCGATCCATGCATCCTTGTAAGTACTCATAGAGTGCATTTGTAAAGGTTTCTGCATCTTGGGCAGCATTATCCTTTACCGTGGGGGCTGTGAAACTTACCACCTCTGTCTTAAGTAAGGTGAAGTTTGCTTTAGAAAAGTTTTTTACTGTGGTTTCCTTAGTTGGGGGTGGTGGTGGGGTGTGGACATCCAGAGTGATTGGTTTATGGTCTGATCTAACCAGTGATGGGTTGACCTCCAGTGTGGAACACCTGTCACCCATGTTGGTGATGACCAGATCCAATATGTTTTCACCTCTGATAGGGGAGTTTACTAGCTGATCCAAGGCGTTTGAGTTGATGATTTCCACGAAGCGCTGGGCCTGGGAATTTGTATTCGAGTAGTTTTCCCAGTGAATGGTAGGGTAATTGAAATTGCCCAATATCAGGGTGTTTGGTAGGACCTTCATGTTTTCCAGTGTGGTGGAGTGGTGGTACTGGGTCATGGAGAGTGATCTGTAGCAGGCCACAATTTGCATTGCAGATTTGCCCGATGTTAGTTGCACATGGATGATCTCAGAGGTATCATGCTGCGCTACTAACCTGGAGGTGTAGGTATCCTTGATGAGGATACATTTGTGTTTTCCATGTTCTGTGGCCAAAACGTGGTATGAGTTGTAGCCTGGTAGTGCTGGGGGTCTCTGGAGCCTTGAACCAGGTTTCAGTTACTGCACAGAAGATTTAAACTCCTGGCATTGAGTAGCATAACCCTCAGTTTTGTTAATTGTGCTGTTTATGGAGGTGGGTTTGACTTTTGAGCCTTGCCTAAAAATGGCACTATGGGGGCAGCAAGAGCCTTGGCCAGTATTCAAAAGCCTAGGGTGACATGTGCAAGCCGAACACAGCTTGTCGAGGCTAACAGACACTGGATCCCCTTGAATGACACCAGAAGCTTAGCCAATTGTTGAAATTGATCATTTTTTTCTTTATACTGAGGTATCATTCTTGGTGAGGGCAGGATGCTACTCAGGGTCAGGGTCATAAAAGCCTGGGCTACATGATCAGATAGCTCTTCCATGTCTCTTTTCATGTAGGGAGGTGCGTCTCAGGTCATTCACACCAACATGAACAATGACAGAGTCATATTTGTACTTGTTCTGGAGTGACCTGAGTGCTTGTGTTATGTGGCGCTTTCTGGCTCCCGACAGGCAGCTAACAGTAACCTTCTGCTTGTCCAGCCTAGTGAGTGGGATGTCAGTGTACCTGACCATAGAGTCAGGCTGTTTTGTGTTTTATGTGTTATCTGGTTTGTGACGGGAAGTGCAGGTTGTTTCGGTATCTGCTTTGGAGGTCTCTGATGCTTTTGCAGGGATTTATTTAGAGCCTCCGAGTATGATTTTGTGTATTTATGTGTATTTTTTGCCAGTGCTGTGTTAGTAGGTCTGTGTGCGGCTGGAGTTGTGGTGCAAGTGTTAACCTTCTCCTCTTGACTGTCTGTTCCAGTCTTGGGTGGAGACAGCTTAGCTTCCAGTTTGGCTGTATAATTGTATCTCTCGCATATGTTTGTGTTTTGTGGTAGGAGGAGAGGGTTGTCTGTGTACATGAGGCAGTTGTAACATTGCTTCAGGATACCCAGATTCACCAGCTGGACTGGAGAGTGCACCTGAAGTTGCCCTTTGGTCATGTCTGATTAGTAGGGTGAGCTGCTTAGTCGCTTGGTTGGTGAGGGGTGAATAAAGAGCCTTGCCCTGCTGTGCAATCAGTGTCAGGGTATAATAGTGCTTGCTATTAGGTATGAGCAAGTGCTGGGCTGTAAGATGCTTTTTGAGTGCTCAGGTTGAGAGTTAGACTAGTTTCAAGGGAAAAACTGAAGAGGAGACTTAGTGGAGCCAGGAATAATTTAACCGTAGCTAACCAGCACTGCTCGGTGCGCAAAACTGTGCAAACACAGTTTTTATAGTAGGGAAATGAAATAGATAGAAATTAGCCCAAAATGGCCAATAAATTACTAACTTCTGGGCTGGAACCACTCCTCTAGGGACAGATAGGTTGCTCAAAGCTCCCCTCTCTCACAGGTGAACAGAAAAACTTCCTTCTATCTAAGTAAGGTATGGGCAACTCAGAAACTAGTATCACAGCCCTGAATTCAGCACTAGCCTGAAAACTGGACTATACTAGCTTAGAAAGGTGGGAAACAAGGAATTTTTTTTGTTTTTTTGAAAAGATACGACAAAAACAGTAAAAAATACACTTAAAACAGCTTTAAATGTCTACAAACGAACAGAAAAGGCCATCACACTTTAGTGTGTAGCCTACAACAAAATTATTTAAGCAAAAAACAACTTTTTAAAAGTGCAGGCAGTCAAATAAGTACAATATGTGAAAAAAAAAGCTTTTAAATCACAATAAATGCTGCAAAATCTGCATTTAGGTGGAAAACAGTTAAGTACAGCAAGAAAGTACAGAAAACTGATAATCGCTCCAAAGTGTCTCTCCTAAGCTAGAAGGCTTGTATCAGTTTAAAGCTTTCTAGTGCTACCCTGTAGGTTAGTTACAGGAAAGATGGGAAACAAGCGCAGATGTGGTCTTTTAAACCAGAAAGTTGAAAGAGAAGGACAAACTGTCCAAATGGTCAATAAACTACAATTTCTGGGCCAAGAACCTCTCCTCTCATGGTAGACAGGCTACCTAGTGCTTACCACTCCCACTGATAAGATAGAAGCCTTTCCCCCAACACAGAAAGGCTTGCGGGGCTCAGAAGCTTACCAACAGTCCTGTATACAGCAACTCTGTATCTGGACTAGGCTAGTTACAGGAAAGGTGGTAAACAAGCGCAAGTGTGGCTTTTAAACCAGAATGTTGAAAGAGATGCAAAAAACCTGCCCAAACGGCCAATAGCAAGAATTTCTGGGCCAGGAACTACTCCCCTTGTGGTCGATAGGCTACCTAATGCTTACCACTCCCACTGATAAGCTAGAAGGCTTCCCTCTAACACAGAAAGGCTTGGACGGCCCAGAAGCTTACAAAGAGTCCTGGAATACAGCAAATCTGTACCTGGACTAGACTAGTTACAGGAAAGGCGGGGAACAAGTCCATAGGCTTTTAAGCCAGCAAGTTGAAAAAGATGGAAAACTGCCCAAACAGCCAAATAAACTACAATTTCTCGGCCAAAACTCACTCTTCCCATGGAAGATAGGCTACCTAGTGCTTACCACTCCCACTGATAAGCTAGAAGGCTTTCCTCCAACACAGAAAGGCTTGGGGGCTCAGAAGCTTACTAACAATCCTGGATACAGCAACTCTGTAACTGGACTAGGCTAGTTATAGGAAAGGTGGGAAACAGGCACAAGTGCGGCTTTCAAACCAGAAAGTTGAAAGAGATGGAAAAAAAACTGCTCAAACAGCCAATAGCTACAATTTCTGGGACAGGGACCACTTCTCTTGTGGTAGATAGACTACCTGATGCTTACCACTCCCACTGATAAGCTAGAAGGCTTCCCTCCAACACAGAAAGGCTTGGGGGGCTCAGAAGCTTACAAAGAGTCCTGGATACAGCAAATCTGTACCTGGACTAGACTAGTAACAGGAAAGGCAGGAAACAAGCGCAAACACAGGCTGTTAAATCAGAAGGTTGAAAGTGATGGAAAAGCTTCCCAAACGGCCAATAAACTATAATTTCTGGGCCAGAAACCACTCCTCCTGTGGTAGATAGGTTACCTAGTGTTTACCACTCACACTGATAAGCTAGAAGCCTTCTCTCCAACACAGAAGGGCTGGGGGCACAGAAGCTTACCAACAGTCCTGGATACAGCAAATCTGTACCTGAATTACACTAGTTATAGGAAAGGTGGGGATCAAACGCAAAATGGGCTTTTAACCAGAAAGTAGAAAGATATGGAAAAATTGCCCAAACGGCCAATGAACTACAATTTCAGGGCCAAAACTCACTCTTCCCATGGTAGATAGGATACCTAGTGTTTACCACTCTCACTGATAAGCTAGAAAGCTACCCTCCAACACAGAAAGGCTTGGGGGGCTCAGAAGCTTATCAACAGTCCTGGATACAGCAAGTCTGTATCTGGACTTGACTAGTTACAGGAAAGGCAGGAAACAAGCTTAGAATTTTTTTTTTTTACAGAAAAGCAGCTAAAACAGCAGTAAATACAATTCAAATTGTAGTGCAGGCCAGCACACCCGAGCATGTAGCAACACTACGGCAAATACAGTTCAAATAAATGCAATTAAATTAACAAATGACTAAAAAACAAGTGCAGAAGGCAGTAAATTAGAAGGCTACTAACAAGCAGTAATAAGTGCAGAGTAAGAGCGACTGAACAGATAACAGCATGCAGAACAACTAAGACAGTTACAGTAAGAGCAGATGAATGAGACATATATATATATATATATATATATATATATATATATATATATATATATATATATAAATATATATATATTTATTTTTTTTTGAGGGAAGGGACAGGGCAGGATTAAGAAGCTACAGGGGTTGTCCTTCCCAAATGCTCTTTGTACACAGTAGGAGTGCCTGAAATCAGAATATGATCTCACTGCACTCAGTTGAGTGAGCAAATGAGATGGGCCCAGAAGGAGTATCCAAATACAAACCTACAAGAGGGGCAGGCAACTTCAAAGCCACCAACATTAACACCAAAACAAGAACAGGAGGGTGGATGGAGAACTAACTGGAGAGACAGCCACAACTTCTGTAGTGAGACAGCCACAACTTCAGTTGAGTTAATATTCAGTGAAAAACACAAATAAATAAATTAAATACAGTACTATATGCAAAAGAGCAGATAAAAGTGTACTTAAATTCAATCCAGAAGATATTTCTAAACACAAGATTCTAGCATATAATCTGTTATTTTTTCAGTTTTAACTTATTGTGAAGTAAAAGTTTCTCCTTCCCAGACAGCCAGCAGACTGTTGCGATACTGCACTGAATGGTCGCTACACAAATGCTGTTATAGCAAACAGTGAATTACAATATTGCAGCTGAACATCTCTAAGAAATAAAATGCAGGCAAAATTACATCTCTTTTACTCAAGACTGAAGTACGTTCCATAACAAAATGGAATGCACATAGAACACAACAAAAGTACAAGTAATGAGTGCTGGAAAGGCTCATTGAGTGACAGTCATAATAACTAACTTTCAGTGTGAGTTATTCCAGTGCAATGCTGCCTTGCAAAAAGCAATACATTAGAGTATGACCCACCCAGGATATAAAATACAGTCTTTGTTTTGTTATTAGTGACATTATTCTTTGGTGGGCTGTACTGTGGCTCTCTTACTGTTCCATTCCCCCAAAAGAAGTCACCCATTTACTTCAGGATGCCTTATGTCATGTTTTCTCTCTTTTGGGAATAGAACCATGTGCAGGGCACTACATAATATAGTATATTGACTATAAGTGATTAGATTTTTCACTAGAGGAGAGGTACGTCATTGTAGTGGCTATGGAACATCCCCACTTTCTAGGGAAGGTGGATTAAACAAAGACAACCTACAGCTAGCAGTCTCCATAACATAGTTATGCCCGACTGCTTGGCAGATAGTGCACCTGAGCTAGGGTCCCTTATGTATGACCAGCTATACTAGCAGTCACCAGGAAAAAAAAATCATTGTCATTGATTTTGCATGTGTCCTGCCAGTGTTGCCTCTAGGAAGATGGTAGTTGATCTCCTAGGAAATGCGTTGTATGAACAAACTTCGGGGAGCTCAGTTCTTCTGTTCTGATACAGGTCCTACTAAAATCATGTTAGACATCTTTTTCTGGTCCAGCTGTAAGGTGCAAATCAGAAAAAGCAGGTACAAATTACATGGGGTTTTGGATGCTCCAAACAATATTGAGAACGGTCCTTAAATAAGCCTTGCAGAATTTTACTTTTTTAACTATTCACAAAACAGTCAGAATAAAATACCTAAACTAAGCATTTTAGCCTCAGAAAGATTCCTCTTCAAAAACAAAAGTGCTCTACCCAGTATTGGCATTCTTAGAGCTATTCTTTCTAATAACAATAAATATTTCTGAGACAACCAGTGCCCTGAAGTACAGTCTGTGTATAGTTTTACCTTTGGATGTTCTGACTATGACATATGCTCTGCTTTGTTCTGCTGAAGGCAGAATATTTACTCTAAACTCATTCAATGGGACTATAATGAAATCATTTTCAAAGTCATTGTAGCATCAGAAACCAATGAAAATAAAGCTGAGTGCAAAATAACATTTAAAATCCCATACGAAATCTTAGACGTCCCATTAATTAAAAAAAAAACATAATAACCATCATGAATATCCCCTGAAGAGAAGAGACGTGTAGGGTAAAATGTCAACTTACCAATGAAACAAAAGAACTGATATAGAAGAGCTTCAACAAAAATAAACCTCTCTTGTCCTTTATAGTTTACCTTACAATTTTCCCCTTCATTAGAACTAATGAAAGCTTCTAGTTTCTTTCATGTTCCACATTGATCTGCTATACTGTTTATTTAGTATGCCCTTGTTATTTTGTCTGCCATGTTTTGCAAGGGTTTAACTGCAGCTTCATTGCAGCATTGCAAGTGATCTGTGCATGTGTGTGTGCGTGTGTGCGTGTGTGTGCATATGTGCATGTGCGCACGCGCGTGTGTGTGTGTGTGTGTGTGTGTGTGTGTGTGTGTGTGTGTGTGTGTGTGACTGTGTCTTTGTAATGGTGTACTGTATGTGCCAGTACTCCTGGAATGCATCAATTATCTTTTGAACAGAATACCGGACAACTGGAAGAATAGTGAAAATTATTGGCTCAAATGGGATCTTAGCATCCATTTATAAAAAAGAAAGAAACTTCCTATTTGCTAATCTTGATATGTCTACCAGATTGTCCTTCTCTACACAGCTCATAAGAATAGATCTAGAACACAAAATACATCTCTGCAGGACACAGCATTGAGTCAGTTCAGATAAAGGCAACAAATGTTCTGCATCAGAATCTATATACAGGAATAACCTAGAAATTTTTAAAATACACATTTCTGAAGAAAAAGGAGAGAGGTGTGACATAACTTTGGAGTACTGCAGACAAAGAGTACTTTGCAATCTGTTTTAGATTTAAAAAAGATACATAATTTATTCCAGGAATCCAGGAGAATGACACACCAGTTCCAAATAAAATAACTCAGAAGACCCAATTCTATATTTTGTGGGAGTACTATGGTAACATTAAGCATGGTGTAAGCATGTAGACTGGAGACTGATAAAACTAAGAATAATTGTCTTTCTATGAACGTGGTTAAAGAGAATTTAGGCTTGAGTGTAAGTATAAAGATTTGGGAAACATGGGGAAGCAAATACACAAAGTGAGAGCACTTGAAAAAAACAGTAGGAGAAAACTCATCTTTTTTGAGTGTTTCCTTACAGAATTTATAAATAACTATGCTCATATGCAGTTGCATACATTTGGGCTTAGTATGTGGTACATTTCTTACCCTGACTCATCAGTTTATGCACTTTAAGGGCTTAGATAAGGACTTATATGTTTGCCTTCTAAAACTAAGTCACATAACTGCAAACAGAAGGAGTTGAACTATGAGAATTAAGTAATGAACCATGGAAATGTATAGAATACTATAAAAATTAAATAACAAAAATGTTATTATGGATGAGATCTGCAGACTTTCATCCCCCATTCACTGCTTTCTAAATATACCAATTCAAAGGCCACACTCATCACCTCGGAGGCAAAGGGAGCACTCGGCTTTCCTGAAAAATCAAGTTATCCAATTACTCAGTGATGCTGCACCCTTAGAAGTTGGTATACTTAGTTAGAACCCCCCCCCCCAATCCACTTGGAGCTGCATGGGAGCTTTAACTGCACATGTACATTTATTTTTAGCAAGTTTTTGTTTGTATTCTGCAGTGCAATGCTTTGTGGCCTATCAAGTCAATCAGAAACATTTTCCCTTCTTTAAATTATGTCCGTATGTTGAACCAGATGGAAAACATACAACATGGATCTATTGTTATGGTATGTGCATAACTTTGTTTATTCTCCTTAAGGATTTCCTTCCAAAATCCCAGTCTCTCCTTATTTCTTGAACTTTCCCCGTTTTATCATCATCTCGTTCCACTTTGAATTATAGTTTTCTGCTTGTGCTTTGTATAGGAGCTTTAACTATGCAGCTCTGAAATACCCCTTCATATCAGGTAATCACAAACCACCTTGTTCTATTGGAAGGATCATCTTATCCCACTTGACTCTTACCCTCTTCCTCCCAGTTAAAATAATTCAACTCTTTATTAATTGCTGTCCCCAACCTCTCCTCTGGTTGATAAAAATATGCCTGAACTGTGTATAAAACTAAAGGGACTAAAAACATTTTTCCTACTTGTATTTTGCTATCCATATCCATAAAACAGAGCTTCCAGTTTCTCAATTTTTTTTTACTATCTTTTGTTTAGTCCCTTCCCACATATCCTTAGCTGCCATAACAGAATTCTTTTTAACCCATACTCCTAAATACTTAATTTTATCATGTCCCCATAAATATGGGCATTGCTGAACAAATTCATGTGTGGGTACATAGTTTACATCTATTGCCCAATTTTATATCCCGAAAACACCTGAAACTGTTTCAGAATGTTCCAAAACACTGAAATGTCCTTTTCTGGTTTTATCAGGTGCAAAATAATATCTACAAATAAAGCCAACTTTTTTTGATTACCATACAAATTATAACCTTGAATTTTTGAGTCCTTTATTTTCTTTGTCAATGGTCCTAAATACAATGCAAATAGCAAAGGGGAAAGAGGACAACCCTTGCCTGGTTCCTCTGTTCTAACAGAACGCAGCAGAGAGGAACCCCATACTTTAATTTTTGCCTCTAATCTCTCATATATTCTAATTAACCTTATTGTGTCCGGGAATACAAATGCTTCCATTGCCCTACTCATAAAATCCCACCTTTCCCTGTTGAATGCTTTGTCTGCATCAAGACCCACCAACAACAGTTTTATTCTCACATTCTGCTTCCTCGTGGATCATCAATGTTCTGTTAATGTTGTCAAATATTTGCCTCCCCTCCACAAAACCACACTGAGCCATATCTATCAATTTTGGCAACACCTTTGCTGTTCTTTTAGCCATTATTATAAATATTTTATAGTCATGGTTTAGAATCGAAATGGACCTATATAAAGCAGGATCTGATGGGTATTTACCATCTATAGGTATTACAACCACACAGCTTTCTTCCAAGATGTTGGTGCTTCTCCTCCTTTTAAAACACTTTTAAGCAAAACCTTCCAGATCTTTATCACTTTCTTCCTTCTGGATTCCAAACTTTCACAAGAATACCATATATTACTGGTACTTTCCTGTAGACTGGTTATACATCACCATTTTTATCTCACCTCCTCCAAGCCTGTTAATAATTGAGCCTCTTCTACTGCTTACCTTGGCATATTTAATTCTTCCATAAATATTTCCATTTGTCCTTTTTCTTGATTTCTGCATGTCTGCGCTTTATACAAATTTTCTTAGAAGTCCCAAAATATTTCTAATACCTCTAGGATCTCTGGTTGTTTTACTTATTATAGGGTCCCTAAGCTTGGCAACAGCCCTTTCTAATTTCTGTTGCCTGAGCTATTATGCTATTTTGTGCTCTGGAGTTATTATCAAAAAACTGTTGCTTAACAACAATCTTTCTAAACTCATATATATTATCCAGGTAGTCCCTTATTCTATTTAGCACTGCAGTTGCTCATCTTCTTGTTCTTTGAGATTCCCCTCATTCCGCAATACTTTAACCCTTGTCTGTCCCTCTAAATAATTCATGTTACTTCTTAACCAGGGTGAGTTTACTGTAAACTATCCGATTGTCATGGTTGCACTTAAATAGGGTCATTTTGGAGTTCTGCTTCATGTGAAGTGGGAGCTTATTCCAGAGGAGTGGCAATCTCTGGGAAATATATCTGTTTCTCCAACATGTTCTATTAATGTCACAGGCTAGGTTGAGATACCTGGTGTGAGTGACTATTGTCCCATGTGATTTGCAGATGTGCAGCATTTCCATTAGGGGACAGTCAGTGACTGCTCTGTACACCAGGCACAGGTCGCCTCTCAGCAGCCTATATGATACAGAGTACAGTGACAGGGCTTTCAGTCTTTTCATGTAAGTCATATTTTGGAGGCCCTGGATTCTTATGGTTAGAAACCTCTGCTGTCTCTCCAGCTGCTGCAGGTGTCTGGTGAGATACATACAGAAGGGACTATTGTACTCAATTAGTGGTCTGATAAGGGATAAGTACAGTGGAGTTATGACCTCCTTGGTCTTACATGTGATGCCCTTATTTATGAGATGCACAATAGAAGGTTTTCATTACCATTATGGACACATGGTGATCGAAGTTTAGATTGCTATCAACCTGTGTTCCCAAATCTTGCACCACTGGGTTTCAGCTTAGAGGGATGCTATCTATATCATAATTAACAGGGACTACTTCTTTGTCAAAAGGGATAATGAGGCAAGTCTTTGCATTTAGTTTTAGTCCATGACTTTGGCACCAGTCATTTGTCTGAGTCAGCCCCTTCTGTAATATGTTTACATCATTGAGGGACTCAGTGATTGCACCCAGTTTGCATGGGACATCTACGTTATTTGGACCTCAGAGAAATCTATTCCAAACAGTAGAGGGCCCAGCACAGATCCTTGTGGTATCCCACTGGTAACTGAGCTACTGGTGGAGGTGAACTCCCCCAGCTGTGACAGTGTGCATTCTGTCAGTGAGCCAGTTGGCTACCCATATAGTGATGTATTTGTTAATCCCCATTTGTGAGAGATTCTCAATGATCCCTGAGTGGGGGATTGCATCAAAAACCTTGGCTAAATCAAGATAGGTAGTATGTACTGCTTTGCCTCATCCAGGGCTTTGGTGACATTCTCAAAGAAGTCAACCAGGTTTAATAAGCAAGATCTACCCTTAACAATAACAAACTGGGTCTGGTCAAGAGTTTGAAGGTCACCTGTGTCCTTGTTGATAAGGTCCATGATGATTCTTTCCATGGCCTTGCAGATAAGGCTGGTTAGGTTTATGGGTTGATAGTTTATTGGGTTGTTCGATTGACCCCCTTTGTACAAGGAGATTACTGTTGCTTGTCTCCACTCTGCCGGAAAAAAGCCAGTGCTCAGGCTATGGTTAAAGAGAGTGCCAAGTGTTTCTGCTAGGTCTTGTTTTAGATTGTAAAGGCCATGTTTTTAGCCTTGGAGAGTGCTTGTATGACCTGTTCTTTGGAGATACTCGGTAGTGGACTGATATCAGGAGTGATTTAGGGTATGACCGGTGGGGATAGGTGGGTGAAGTCATTGCCATAACTGTCAACTAGCAGGTTGGCAATTTCCTCTGGGTCAGTGTGTGTGGTACCATCCACTATAAGTTCAGAACACAGCTGGGCATTCCCTTTTAGGTTTCGATGTAACTAAAGAATGCTTTATGGTTGTCTTTAGCTAGGGATGCTAATTTAATCTTGTAACTAGCCTTAGAGGACTTTACAAGATATCTGATTTGCTTGTTCAAGCTGTGAAGGGTATTCGTCCCCTGTTGAGTAAGTTCCCTCTTGTTCTTAGATATCAGTTTTGTTCTTTAGTTATATAACTTATTTATACTTACAGTCTACCAGGGTAGCTTGTTTTTCCGTGAGGACCTGGTTTTAGTCCTGTCTAGTACAACTGAGTCAATACATTTGTTTAAGTGGCTACATAGGGCATTTGTGTACTCTTCTGCATAGAAGTCATTATTGGCTGTGTTAGCGGGGGCTTTGGAACTTTTTATACCATTGCTTAATAAGCTATAGTTTTCTTTGTAGAACTTTTTCATTTATTTATTTTTTTGTTCCTGTGGGGGTGTCAGGTCTGCTCTTTACTTCAAACAAGACTGATTTATGGTCTGACCTTACCAGGGAGGGCAACACACAAGGGAGCATTGCAGTGAACCCTCCCCCATGTTGGTGACATTTGAGCCCCTTGTGGGGGTGGAGACCAACTGTTCCAGAGCATTTGAATTAACAGTATCCAGGAACCTCACAACAAACATGTTTGTGCTTGTATAACTCACCCAGTAGATCAAAGGATAGTTGAAATCTCCTATGACTAAGGTGTTTGATTATATACTGAGTGACTAGCAAATCCAGGTAGGTGGTGTGCTTCTTCTGGTTCATGGTGGGGGACTAGTAGCTAGCAATGATGTGGTAGGGTATTTATCCTACAGTTATTTGGACCTGGAGTAGTTTAAGAGAGCCATACTGTTTTACCAGTCTCAAAGTGTATTTGGATTTAATGAAGATGGACACACCTCCACATTTGGTTCTTTCATGCTCATTTTGAGGTCTAAACTTGTGAAAAGCATTGTAGCCTTGTACGGCCAGGGCACTGTCTATGGCCTTGAACCAAGTCTCAGTGACTGCACAGACATCAGCATCTTCAAAGGTGAGGAGTGCTTCCAGGAGTGCAGTTTACTGTTTAGGCTCCTGGCATTAAGCAGCATGACCTTGAGATTGTATCTAGTAGATTTCATGTCAGAAGTTTTGTTGTTTTGACATTGCCTAAAAATGGCACTATGGGGGAGGCAAGCATCTTTGTCATTAATCAAACACCTTGAGGAGACAGGTGAAGGCCATCTCTAGGAAAGCAGAGTAGTCTGTCGACCATGTCTTCCCAGGCTGTCAGATACTGGATCCCCCTGGAGTGACACCAGAAGCTAAGCCAATTATTGAAATCAATCATTTTTGTCTGTATTGTGGCATCATCCTAGGTGATGGTAGAATGCTGCTTAGGACTAGGGACATAGCTGTCGGGGACATATAATCTGAGAGTTCAGTCATTTCTCTCTTCATACAGTTCAGAGAGGTACGTCTCAAGTCATTCACTTCAACATGTACTATGACAGTGTCCTAACATTAATTGTTGCTGAGTGACTTGAGTGTGTGCATGATTTGATGGATCCTGGCACCTGACAGGCAGCTGACCATGATTTGTCCAACATGGTGAGTGGGATATCTGTGTGTCTCACTATTGATTCACCTGTGACTAGAACTGTTTTGCCTTATGGGCTTAATTGTTGAGATACTGAAATGTGTGTTGCTATGTGTACTGATGGATTCTGCTTGTGTATCAGTATGTGGTAGTTTGTTTGCACTTGGGAGGTCTCTGGTCTTTTGGTAAGCTCTTAGTGAGTACCTCCATGTATGTGGGTTTATGTGTCTTGACCTTATCTTGTGTGAGTGGAGAGGTATGTGCGTCTGCTGACAACTTGTTTGATATCTTGTTTATTGCTACGTTGCTACGTGAGAGGACTAATTCTAGTTTTGTGGTATAGTTACATCTCTCACATAATGTATGTGTTTGCTTTTGGAGCAAGTGGTTGTTAGTATATATGAGGCAATTGCTACATTGCCTCAGGATGCCCAATGTCAATCAGGCTGGATAGAGAAATGTTGGAAAACTGACTCTCCATAGTAGCAGGTAATTCTTAAGTACTAATTTCTGAGATGGCAAATCAGATCAGCTATTGCTCTGGGAATAACAAGGGGACTTATTCTATAAAAGATCAGGGATGGAAAGTGGGGTGACACTGCTCAGTGCTTAGCTGAGTTGCCTGCAATGCAGAAGTGTGCAGCTGTGCTGCCTGCAGATCAACAGGGAACCTGGGAAGGTTTCACTGACTGGTGTCTGGGGAAAAAAATCTTTTCTAGGCATTTGCGTCTATGCAAGGCACTGCTAACCCCCATTGTGTGGTGCACAGCTAGACACAAATGTGAGACTTATATACAGTTGAAATTGAACAGTTTTAACTAGTCTGCGAATAGGAAATTACACAATTATTCTTCCTCCAGCAATCCCCAGCTCAGACGAGGCTATATCCACACTTTTCTGCCACAAGAGCCCTTCTTATTGTAAGATGGCTGAATTTGAGTTATTATTGCTACCTGTTATGTATAACAGTTTTTTTAAACATCTAGCTTCAGCTTTTGTGTTAGATGCATACACTAATGTTTGGCAGGTTGATCTTTCATACATTTGTTCCTTGTCATATTCAGTGTTACATCTTACAAGACTTTTTGTTTTAATGAAAACCCTCTAACAAAAATCACCCACAGAACACCCTATAACATGTTAACTTAACACAAACACACAAAACTATGCACATCCTCAAACAATGAATTTCAATCTTCCTTATAAGAACAATTGTCCTAGATAGACAGCTATACTCTCAGGCTTTAATTGATCCTATAACTAAGGATACCCATGCTAACGCACATGATCCAGCCTGTGCTTCTACTTCCAATAAGTGCTGTCTATTTTTATCTTATCTTTATTCCTCTCCATGAAGTAGAAAACAACTTAAATCCTTTCAGAAAACATTACCTTTTAGCCATCAAAAGAAAAAAATACATTTATTTGCTAAAGGAAAAACGTTTCATACATTCTGTGTTCTCTTATTTACTTCCACCTAAAACTTGTTGTTAGATCAAATCAAGGGCCTTAATCCAGTCATTCCCCTATACAAAAGTAAGAAAAAGCATATCAGTTTTACTTTTGTTATGATCTGTATACTTTTACAACCCATCCCTCACATCAACAACCCAATATTACAGCCTATTATGTTACACATGCTTTGTCCAAGCTTTCTTCTCTTTTTACACTGCAGTGCCTACATTTCTTAAAACTAAACAAGAAGAAAGAAAGAAAGAAGATAAAAGGGGCACCTGTTTACTTTAGTATCCCTATAACTCACAAAAATAGCTGAAAAATGCTTTACTGTATAACATGCAGTACATGTTATGTTTTGTAAAAGTACTGTTAAGAACAAGAATTGTTTTACTTACAGCTCGCTTTTTTTCTTCCTCTTCCCTTCTCGTTAATGTTCTTCCAAACATTAATGAAAGAAGTAGGGTACATGGTTTGGATTTCCTTCCAAGTTTAACAAAGTCAAAAAAGTCCAATATTTCCAGTGTTTCTTGCTCAGACATATTTCATAAATGTGATTGATGCTCTGTAGTCCCACGTTTATTCATTAATTTCTGAGTTGTTGGTTTTCTTTCTGTTGATCTCCATCTCCCAACTCCAGTCTTTGGTTCATTTCCAATGTACTCCTAGTTCTCCTTCTAACCTCCTGTGCTTTTCTCTGTCTCTCAAACATTTTATTTTGGCATATTGGAAAATGATTCACTGTCAAAGTCTCTCTGTATGCTTTACCATCAATAAAATAAGAAGCCGGGCCCCCTTCTGTTTGATAGCTCACTTTTTGATGGACAAATTTTTGTATTTCCTCCTTAGCATATTCTGCATAAAAAAATGACTTTGATCCTCCAGGAAAAATATTTTGAAGATAGCTGGATACAGCAGCTTTATTTATTTATTTTATTTATTTATTTACATTTGTTGACCGTGAGCTTGAATCTCAAACCAGCCTCTAATCTCAAACCAGCCTCTTGACATCCCTAATTGCTGGAAAAAATTTACTCCTCTTCTGCCTGGTGTACATTGAGTAATCATTTTCCATAAACACTCTTATTGTCTCCAACTTTTGGTACTTCGTCCTTCTGCCACAATTTTGCCAGAATCAACCATTCTGCTGGTAAGATTGCATCTATACTATTAGACATCTTGACTGCTTTCTCATGGCCAGGTTTGGCGCATGCACACAATGTGTCCTTTCAATTAATAACTGTTGTGGAATACCAGACCACCTGCTTATTTGTGCTTCCATAAAGTTATTATAGTCTGGTCCTTCCAGTTTCTCTAGGACAGCAAATAAAATCTCATTTTTTTGCTCTGTCTTCAAATTCTACCAATTTTTTTAATATCTCTTCTTCAGCAGTCTCATACTCAGCCAGCCTTTTCTTCATTTCAACCTCTGATTTTGCAGTTTTATCAGCTCATCTGAACATCTGTTTAAAGCATCTTCCATTTTCCAGCCTGTTGTTATTTCAGCTGATATACACCTTCAGTATTTCATTTATTTTAATCATTTCTGAGTAGATTTGATTTATTTTTCCTCTAGATTACTGGAATCATGTGTTGCACCAGAGCTGGAGCTTGAACTACTGCTTTTGCAGAACAGCTGCAGGATTCTTCCCAGCCAGCATTTTCTCCTCACCTTTTGTGGTTGATTTTCTTTCAGCTCCTCTAAATTCCTTCTTTGCTGTCACCCAGGCTTACTAGCTAATAATTGAAATTTATGGAAAAAGACAAATTTACTGGCTCTCTTTTCTGACACTGGGAAAGCTGAAAATAAGTTGTTACTCAGTGTGCAACCATCTCGGAAGACCACTAATTGACTATCCTTGGTGATCTGGACAAGATGTGAGTAAAAATAGTTGATCATTGGCATAGTGAGTAGCATTACTATCTCACAGAGGTTGTCTTTGAGTTCTTGGCTGTGGCTCCTTCTTTCTGGACTATGCACTTTTTTTATTATTGTGTGGGATTTTTCCAGGTGCTTTGGTTTCCACCCACACTAAGAAAATATGATAGGGAGGGAGGTTTTCCAATTTGATGATTTAATAAAGATGTTTCTTGTTTAGAAAAGGGTGGGAATTGAATAACTTATGTAATGTTGCTTAGATTATATGATATATAGTAAAACATGTGAAGCATAATGTTTGTTAATTTTAATTTGTTAATGCAGTTTGATTACTTTTATATAAATGTAAATGTGCCTATGTCACAAGTGATAATTCAATAAAGGTGTTTAAAAAATTCCTTCAGTTTCTCTATAGATAAGCATTTTGTGTGTGTGTGTGTGTGTGTGTGTGTGTGTGTGTGTGTGTGTGTGTGTGTGTGTGTGTGTGTGTGTGTGTGTGTGTGTGTGTGTGTGTGTGTGTGTGTGTGTGTGCGCGTGTGTGTGCACACGTGTCAGAAAGTAATATTGTTAGGCAGTTACATAAATCTTCTGGGTAACAGAAAAAAACAGCATGCCATTATCTTTCACAAATAAGGCAGAAAATGCATTTCAGAACATTTAGATATTCAGAGCTGCTAGGGCCACCTCTCCTGGCTGTATGCATGGATTTTGACACTGGCTTAGTAGAGGCTTCTGCCCTGGGCCCCACCTAGTGTAAAACCAACTCTCCACAAAGGTGAGTACAGAAGTTTGCTATAGTTTGTGGGGGGATTCCTGTTTCTGCCTGAATAATTTTCATGATCATTATCTCCATCACCTTAAAAAATGTGCTTATGAGGCTGATTGGTCTGCAGTTGCTGGATTCTTTTTAAAGACCTCCATTGTATGTTGCAATCAGAATAGCATGCTGCCATGCATCAGAGATGTAGACAAAGGTCTAAGAATGAGCATGAAATACTAAGCTGTTTCTAATCATAGGATCATAGGAGGTTACTAGACTAATGACCCTGGGACCCTTACAAGCCTGGTCAAGAGTTTATCCCCAATAGAGAATCCTCAGTCAACACCTGTCATCCCTGTCAGTGAGTGACACAGATGTACCCCCTGGGACAAATTTGTGGTTTCCCATCCACTCATCAAGGTTGAGCTTGAAGAGGGTCATCAAGGTACTCTGTTTGACATGCATGGGAAATCTATTCCAGAGACGTGGGCAGCCTCTAGGAGATAAACCTGTCTCTACAGCAGGTTTTGTTGATGTTCCATATTAGATTTAGACTTTTCTGAGAAGGTAATATGCGAGGAGTTAAAATTACAGATATGGAGCATCTCTAGTAGAGCAGTGTCTAATATTGCCTTGTAGATGAGACACAGATCACCACTGAGCAATCTGTACGATGCTGAGTAGAGTGATAGTGGTTTGAGCCTGTCTGCATAGGACAGGTGTTGGAGGCCATGGATTCTTTTTGTGAGGTATCTGTGGCCTTTCCTGCTGGTGCAGGTATTTGGAGAGGTACATACCAAATGGGGCATTCTACTCAGTTGTTGGCCTAATGAGGGATGAGTACAGAGGTAATAACCTTCATTTTTTTGGATGCAATCCTTTTACTTATGAGATGAACCAAGTAGAAGGCTTTTCCTGACAACTGCTGCTACGTGATGGTCAAATGTGAGATTGTTGTCGACCTGAGTACCCAGGTCCCTTACCACAGGTTATGTGCTTAGGGGGTTGCCGTTGATGTGGTAATCATTAGGGGCCATGTTTTTGCTGAATGGTATGATAATACGTTTTTTGCATTTAACTTAAGGCCATGACTTTGGCACCTGTCGTTTGTTGCTGTGAGACCCTCTTGCGGTATGTTAACATCATTTGGAGAGTTAATGACAGTACCCAAGTTACAGTCATCTGCAAACTTGGACAGCCACAGGCCTTTTGTCTTTGTCTGTACCTCTGCGAAGTAGATGTCAAACAGTAGGGGTCCCAGGACAGATCCCTGGGGAACACCACTAGTGACAAGTCTACTGTTGGAAGTGGAAGCACCTCTTTTGACCTTGTGGGTCCTATCAGTGAGCCAGTTGGCCACCAACCTGATGAGACAGGTATTTATGCCAAGCTGTGTTAGCTTTTTGATGATGCCCGAGTGGGGGGATTGTGTCAAAGGCCTTGGCCAAGTCAAGATAAGCTGTATGTACTGACTTTCCCTCACCAAGGGCCTTGGTGGCCATCTCAAAGACGTCAACCAGGTTCAAAAGGCAAGATCTGCCCTTGACGAATCCAAACTGGGTGGGGTCAAGTACTTGGAGATCACCTATGTCCTTGTTTATGAGATCCATAATAATATACTCCATGGCTTTACAGATCAGACTTGTCAAGCCAATGGGGTGATAGTTTCTATGGTCAGTAGTGGCACCACCTTTGTACAAGGGGATGCCAATGGCAGTTCTCCACTCTGCTGGAATGAAGCCTGTAGTTAGGCTGTGGTTGAATAGGGTGCTCAGTGGCAAAGCTAGTTCTAACTGGAGATGGTGCAGAATACAGCCTGGAATACTATCAGATCTCATGGAAGCTGCGTTCTTGCCTTTGACAGGGCCATTAACGCTTGCTCTATGGAGATGTGAGGTGTGGGACAAGTACTGGGGATGTCAAATGGGCCTTTGGGGGGAATAGGGTGGTGAAGTTTGCGCTGAACCTATCTGCTAGGAGATTGGCTAAGTCAACATGGTCAGAGTAAGTGGTACCATTAAGTACTAATTCAGAACAAACCTGGGCTTTGCCATGGAGGTTCCTGACATACCTGAAGAAGGCTTTGTGGCTTCCCTTTGTTTCGAGGCTAGTTTCAATTCATAATTGGCTTTGGATGTTTTCACTAGTAATCTAATTTGCTTCTTGAGGCTGAGGAGGGAGGTTTTCCAATTTGGAATTTGTTCCTTTTTACCCTTGGGCAACAGTTTCTTCCTTTTGTTGTAAAGCCTGTTGATAGAGGATGTCCACCAGACAGGTTTGTTTTTCCTTGAGGAGCAGGTTTTAGTTCTGTTGGGTATGGCTGAATCTATACAGTTGTTCAGATGCTTGTATACTGCACTGGCGTACTGTTCAACATAGTTGTCTGTATCGTCTGGGGGGGGGGGTGAAGCTACTGATATCCTCCCTTAGGAGGCTGTATTCAGTTTTTGAGAAGTCTTTTTAGCCTGGTTATGGCTGGGGGGGGGGAGGGTTGGGGAATAGAAACTTTAAATGAGACGACCGATGATCTGATCTCACCAAGGAAGAACATACTATGGGAGTGGTGCAGAGGTCATCCATGTTGGTAAGAACCAAGTCCAGAATGTTATCTCCCCTTGTGGGGGATGGGACAAGCTGGCCTAGTGTGTTAGAACTGATGAAGTCAAAGAATCATTGGGTGACTGCATTAGTGCAGGAATAGTTCATCCAGTCTATGGTGAGGTAGTTGAAGTTACCAAGGAGGATCAGGGTGTTAGGGGGTACCTTGATGGAGTCAAGTAGGTCCAGGTAGGAGGAGTGGGTGTCCTGAGCCATGGAGGGAGTCTGTAGCTGGCTATAACTTGGATGTTGAAAAAAAATCGTTTTCTTGGTGCCTGTGCTGTTCCCAGGTGTTTCTGACCACATTGTGAGGAGAAGTTACCATTTCAGACGTAATTCTGAGTAGGATTATGTAACATAGAGGAGGAGAATGCAATGGCATTCCCCTTTGTAGTCTGAAATTAACTTCAAGTCTATATGTTGGTGTGTTGATATATCTATTGGGTGTATTGTTTTGACACTGTTTTGTCTACTACCCTATTTTTTCCCCTTTATTTTTTAGATTTTGGTGTAGAAGGCCTGATAATTGTCAGCTACCTAGATTGACAAATCATTCCTCAACTAATGCTTTACTTTTGTTAACTGTTTTAGTGAGTTCATTTTGAATGGAGTTGACTTTAGCCTTGTTTGTTTGGATTAAGTTTTAATGCTTTGTGCACTCTTCTTTTTTTTTTCAGTTTAATAACTTTTTGATTTTGAATTTTTTACCATATTTGTTCCTCACAAGGAAGACTTTATCAGATTAGTTAGAGTGTTGTAGAGGGCTGAAGATGATTCATCAAAAAGCTGTGAAGAGTTATAGTAGATGGCCACAGTTGATTAAAGCAAGTTGATTTTTCAGGATACTGTAATTGCCTTTTAAACATTTTTAAAGCTGATACTGTTTTATTATGCTTGATTTGGTGTGTGTTAATTATTTATAGTAGACAAGGTGTGGGCCACCATTTAGCTTAGCACAGCTGATAGAGATGTTTGTCAGAATGATAACCAGTAATTTTGCCCCTTGTTCATGTTTTTTTCCATTTGCTCAAGATTGCTATTTTTATTTGTCCCAATTATTGATTGAGCATAGTTTTTCCTGTCAGTGTAGGGATAGCTTAGGTAACTCAGTAGAAAAGTACATATTCCATTATAGGTACGATTTTTAGTTATTCAGAGACCAAACATGTTCTTGGGGAGACATGGAGGGGATGTGATGACATAGTTAATCGTGGAAGCATTCATGTTCTTGAGGTGACATTGGTTAGGGTGGTGTTACATATTACAGAACTGTAGCCAGTATTGCTTATTGTAACCTGAGTCTGAAGGTACCTTTTTCCCATTTTCCCAATGTTTATATATATATATATATATATATATATATATATATATATATATATATATATATATATATATATATATATATATATCAGCAAGCTTCAGAGTTTCAAGGCATCATCTGTTCCCCCAAACCAACAGTCAGCTTGAATTCAGTTGACTAAAAAGGCAAGTTTGAGTACAAAACAAAATTGTGTGCAGAGCTCTTTGTAAATGGAGCCACCTATACTGAGCCAGAAGATATACCAAATCTACTGGCCATCAAATGCGACTCCACTTTTATCAACCTTCCCTCAGGAAATACCATCAAATATAACTCCCCTTGCTATCACAAGGGAACAGGTCCTTAATGCTCTCTCTAAGGCCAATAACACTGCATCAACAGGGCCAGACAATATCCCAGGATGCCTTCTAAATAGCATAAACCATGATATATCAGGCCCCCTGGAACTGCTATGTAACTGTAATCTCCAAACAGGTTTTCGTGCCTCATGAATGGAGAACAGCAATGATCATCCCTCTGCACAAAGGTGGGCCATCTACAGACCCTGGAAACTACATAACAATAAGTCTCATTAGTGTCATATGCAAAGCCATAGAAAGAATTATCATGGAAATTATCAGTAATGGTAGAGAAAACCTCTAGACACTGGACCCACCCCAATTTGGTTTCATCAAGGCAGGTCATGCCTACTCAACCTGGTGGACTTCTTTGAGAAGGTCACCAAAGCAATGGATGAGGGCAAAATGGTTCACACAGCCTACCTTGATCTGGTTAAGTTATCTGACACAATTCCCCACTCGAGAATTGTTGACAAACTTAAGAGGTTAGGTACAAACCCTTATGTAACCCAATGGATAGCCAGATGGCTCACAGAGGGGACCCAGGAAGTTAGAATTGGGGAGATCACCTCTACAAAGAGGCAAGTCACAAGCGGGGTCCTCAGGAATCTGACCTGGGACTGCTCCTTTTTGACATTTATATTTCTGAAGTCAAGACCCATGTCAATGGCCTCTGACTGACTAAATTTGTAGATGATTACAAATTAGGGCCTGCCGTTGAATCGCCCACCAACACAAATGTTCTTCAGGAAGGGCTGAAACAGGAAAACAACTGATGCCAGAGCCATGGACTAAAATTAAATGCTAGGAAATGCCTGCCTAATAGTATTCTTCAGCAAGTCATCCACCCCTGTTACCAATCAAATTTATAGCACACACCTAATAGTTGACACAGCAGTTAGAGACTTGGGGGACACACACAGACCGTAATCTAGCCTTTGACCATCACATGTCTACAGTAGTGAGGAAATCATTCTATATTGCATAACTTATAAACAAAGGTATAGCATCTAGGTCCAATGAAGTAATTGTTCCACTGTAATTCAGCATTAATCAGACCTATCATTGAGTACAATGCTCCCTTTGGTCTGTACCTAACCAGGCATATCCAACAATTGGAATGTCTACAGATTCCTCACTAAAAGAATACAGGGTATAAGCAACACATCCTATGCAGACTGCCTCAAAGCCCTATCCTTGTATTCTGTCCCCTACAGGCTGTTCTGGAGAGATTATACCTAGCATACAATGCATTGTCAGACACATCTGTGATGGACCTCCTGCATATCTGCAAAACAAGCAACACCAGAATTACCCATTCTAAAGATTTAAACCTTGCCTATGATATAAATAAGACCTGCTGGAGAGACAGATATATATCCCAAATACTACCCCATTCTCTGGAACAGACTTCCCATCCATATAAAGCAGAGTTCCTCCCTAACCCAATTCAAGTGTAACTTGGACATTTGGACGGAAAACAGGAAATTCATCCCTGGTTTGGCACCTACATCTCTAATGGACACAGGCAGCATATAAATAGTTCATCTCCGAGGTCCCTGTTGGTAAATGTTTCACCAAGCCCCTGTTTACACTTATCAAGGGTACCATACGTTGTCAGAGATTTGGGATGCATGGCTAGGCTTAAAAAGTCCCTTGTGGTCATTAGTCTAGTAAACACCTATGAACCTATAAAACATTTTCTGAATACCTAAAAGTGTTTCTGAAACCTTTATGTCTCTTTGGTTTCAGTGTAAGTGACTTCAGTATTTAATGTACATTTTACATTTGTGCCGAGACTAAAATCACCCCAGATGTATGTGGAAATGTACTGTATCTCCTATTTAAACCATGTGGAAAAATGGCAAGAAGACAATACATTTCCAACTGACTAAAGCACCAAACTTCCTTTTTCATTATTTTATATATTATGTAATTCAAATTTTCAGCTTGGTATTTATGGATCTACTTACACAATGCTGTATCTGTTACCTCTCTGCAGTCTGTCTCTGTGTGACAAAGTTTAAAAGGAAGGTATTGGGAGAAAGCATCCAGTCTGTTGGGTGTGTCCCTCTCTTTCTGAGTCCTGCTTGCCTCAGAATTTCATATGATTTGATGCAGTGAGACCAGGCTAATTATAACTTAATCAGACTTTGTCACAGAAAAAGCTAGTTGTAAAGTTTAAGTATGTTTTTAAAATTGTCAGAAAATACATTAGGGAATGTTAACTTTTGTTTTTAATATTAAGCACAAATTGAGTTAGTGTTTAAAATTGTTATCCATTGGATAAGCACTGGCTTTGTGGTTTAATGGGTCAAAATAGTTTCTCTCTAAATATTTTTGTGTTGCCTTATGAAGGATTAACCTGCTGATGTTGTTGGATGAAATTAACTCATTTGTGTAAGTGGATTAAATTCTTTGTTCCTTAGTACAGAACTCACAATGTCCATCTGGTACTATTGTAGATCGCATTTGCCTGATAAATATATAAATTTACTGTAGAATAGTAAGCAGTAACACAACAGGAAGTATGATTGCATGGGGTTAATCATCATCCAAATAGTGTTGTGTTGTGTTAGCACAAGGAATGCTTTGTTCTCTCCAAGCACCCTGCCTATTACTTAATCCCCAGTAACTGTATACCCTGGAGTGGGTTATATATTCATACCAAAGACTATATGTATAATTAATAGTTAGTGAAAAATGAAGTAAACAGTATCCTTTTTAACATTTTATCGACAGTCTCTCACCACATAAAGTAGTTTTTTTTAAAGAACATGCAAAGTAAATAAATGAACATGAGCAGTGAGTTGTGTGTGAGAAAGATAAAATTGGGACGAGAGCTACTGTAAAGTAGACCGTGTGTGTATTTTATGTATTAGTTGTAACAGAGTGGGGGCAGTGCAGTCACAACGTATAAACCAAGTAATGCTGTACGTTTATCTGCATTTCTCTGTCTCTCTCACACATTCTCTGCACACTATAATCTGTGTGTGTGTGTGTGTGTGTGTGTGTGTGTGTGTGTGTGTGTGTGTGTGTGTGTGTGTGTGTGTGTGTGTGCGTGCCTGCATGTGTGTGTGTGTCTCTTTCTCTCTCACACACACACATTCACACATGCGCAACCATGCATGCACATGCACACACATATACACCACCTGAGTATATAATGAAACAATAAATAAACATATTGATATAGTTTTATTGTAGGAGAGAGGATGAGAAAAAAGAACTTGGTGGGGGGAGATTTTGCCTGGTTATGCTTCTGGCTATCTTGAAAATGATTAATGAGGGAGGCTTAAGTAAAACTGGATTATTTATTTTCAGTGGATATGTGGTTCTTCTTCTGGAACCACTGTGGAAATTTCAGCTATTTATATCTGCCTATCTGTTTATCTATTAGTCTAGCTGTCTATCTATTGTACTATGTTGAGTTTATAAATATTGTATAAAGTTTTGTACAGTTGTGAGACTGTAACATGGAGTACTGGAAAACAGGTTATATATCTTTAAAATGTATCCTGTAGTTTGTGAGATTATTCTCATGCCTAGGTAGCCAGACAACACTTTACAGTAGTCAGATAGTTTACAAAGCTAATTGTTAATTACTCTTGCCTGAAATCAGGAAGGAAGGAAGGTAGTTCCTCCTTGATGGAACACACGAAGGAACACCCTGGAAACATGGAATGAAACCCAGTCAGACTGTACCTCTGGATTTACTTATCTTCTTGAGCTGACAGTACTGCCTGTTGAGGCCTGCAGCCTTCGACATCTCCTGTATTGTGGACAGCCTGGAGAGGTTATGCAGACTGAATACTATGACTATGTTACTGTTCAAGTTTCATTTCTAAAGTTTCAAAGCCAAGTGGCCTGGCAGCTTTTGTTTGTGGATTATTAAATAAATCAGTTTTTGGTATATCCTGCCTCCAGTGTTCTCTTCTTGGAGCTTACATTGTCTATCTATCTATTTGTGTATCTGTATGGCTATCTGTCTGCCCATCTTTCTGTCTGTCTATCTCCATTGCAGACAGAGATAAAGCCCCAAGTACATCCCAGACAACCTGGGATCAATTGACAATTACAGGACTGGAGAAGGAGATTGTGGACAGGAGAACAATGGAAAGGCTGAACCTATTCACTTATCTCATAGGGGATGGAGAGAGAGTATGCCCCAAAACACGCTTCTTATTCAGTCTCCTCAGTAAATATATGAGAGCCAAAGGAACTGCGTCTCTCATGTGGAGCCATCTTATGGCAGTGAGTGGTGGTCTTATGTAATATCCTTGTGTTGCCCAGCCTCACAGACATCGCTAGGCATGCATGCATTGGGAAATGGTAGGACTAGAGCAGAAATGCCTGTATTCCTCAAATAGATGATGACATCTCCCCATCTCACTCAATCCTTGCCCCTAGGGGAACAAATGTGCCACACTTCTTTTGCTGTAGTGGAAAGAAATGGGTCAGTAGAGCAGCTGGGAGTGGCAAGATGACCTGAGGGTGACCAATGCAAAAATAATAATACACTCCAACTTTAACTACCAATATTAAACAAAGCTAATAAAGCAGATTGTGGTTTGATTGTACTGGAATTATTTTGTCCCCAGCAGAGTCACCATTGGATTTCTGCTTCAGCTGTGCTGATCTTGTCTTGTGAACAGACCCTTACAGCTGTTATGATTTAGCTTGTGCCCCCCTCCCACACACACACACACACACACACACACACACACACACACACACACACGCACACAAACACACATATCTCGTGACTCAGTTATTTATTCCCTAATTAAACTTTTGACAACAAAGCTATGTATTTTAATTGTTTTATAATACATGTTGTTATTGCATAGTAATTAGTGTTGATGCTTGTGTTTTCTGGAAGCCATATGTAGCTGTACATTTTATTTTTATTTTATTTATTTTACATTTGTTGACCGGGATAGTCCGACTGGATGCATGTCCATTTTCAGCGGAGGCCCGGGGAGAAAAGCTCCAAGGGTAAGCAGATACAGCATTGCATAATACCAGCATTACATATTACAAACAGATTATTTACAGAGATTACATAAGTAAGTAAGTTAAACAAGTTTCACAGGTTACAGTTAGTCCTGAGCACAAGTCAGGATTAAATTAAATTACACAGTAAACTGGTTAACAGATTTTTACACATTCGAGTTAGCCAGGCTTCTGAATAACATATTCTGTTATTCAGCTGATCACTGTTCTGTGTTGGTAAAATTACAATGGATTCTGCTGGTTATATTACCAGGAGTTATATCAAGTATTATCAGCAGGAAAATAGTTTTCATCTGTTTTGAATTTGTTTTTGAAAACAGTGTACGTTTAGAATTAGTGAGGAAGAATGATGGCAAAGACATTTTTGTTTTTGCTGCAAGAGATATTATTTTGTTCATTATGTCAGATATTTTTAATAAAGACACTCAAATATTCACACATCTCTTCAAAGGGTCTTAATCTCTTTGGCAAAGAAGTGGGCTAATTCCTGCCTTCATGAACACTAACAGCCTATGAGAATTTCAAATGGGCACCTTGTGGTTTAAGAGTTTTGAAATTTTTGTGCTAAAGTGACATCACTGAGGAAGTAAAACATGAGTATTTGGAAATACACCAGAAGGCAAGAAAGGAGTTTGTTATATCATCTGTAAGAAAACATGAGAAACTAGAACTGGAATTATAACAAACAGAGGAATGCTGGGAAACTGATTTCTTAAGTACTTGCAACATGCTAAATTTTCAGTTCCACAGTTCCATGCCGGGTGGAGGGATGAAGCTGTTTGTGTGCAGTTAGAGAAACACTGGTACAGACTAGGGAAACTATTTCCCATGCTTCAGAGTTGGGACAGGACTACATGAAAGAAATGCCCCTTGCAGAAATGAGAGAGCGTGCCTTGCAGTCAGTCAGCCAGCCTGCTGCATGTTCCCTTCTTTTACACTACGTCAAACGTGCGTTGGGACATTAGAGCTAACTGTAAAAATACAAACCTCCTCAAGGACTGCCTTATTGATGGTTCACCTGGTTGACCCTTGCTCCATTGATGGAGGACAAATTAATTGATTGGCCAGAAGGGGTGATGAAAAGCATATAGCGGGGACAAAATGTCAAAAAAAGAACTTTTGACCCAATAAGTAGTAATAACAGATTAAGAGAACAATACTGATGTGATTAATCTAACGGGACAACACTGATGTGATTAATCTAATGGGACAATACTGATGTGATTAATCTAACGGGACAATACTGATGTGATTAATCTAATGGGACAATACTGATGTTATTGTTCTCTCTAAATTTTAGTTTGCTACTTAATTCATTTTACTATCAAAAGGACTTAATTTCATCTCTACTTCATATGATATCTATTGAGTTGTTAAATTATATAACAGATCGCTAAATCTAATAATTATTTGGTAAAAATGACAAATGTGTTGATCATTCAGATACTTCTCAACCTCTTCGTGCAATAATTCTGGACAAAGCCAAAAATAATGGATGGGACAAAGGCCCAACAAATAGAGAGAATTTTTAAATATTGATCTTACAAGTTTAGAAAGTTAATAGAATGGCAAATGTTGCATTAGTGTGCATTTTCTGAAGGAGATTAAGTTTGAAACTCAAATGTCTGTCATTTATTTGGTGACCTCAATTCTCAATTATTTTCCAGAAAGCCAGAAATCTTATGAGAAACAGTCCAGAATATGAGACAAAATTCTCGACAGTTGAGAGGTATGCATGGAAAGTCATTGCATCCTGTGTTTTTAATTTTGCAACTAGATATTTTTGAAAATATAGTGTTGAGCATTATTTAAAAGTGATACATGAGAAATTACACTGTTAATATTTACATTTATCTGCAGGAGAAATGCAAATTACAGAAAACATTCGTGATTACTCAGAAATCGTAACTACCTGGACAGAAAAGGGCAAAGCTATTCTTATTTTAGACTACTTTAAAAAGTCATTAACTGTTGTCAGATAATAACCAGATAAATAACCCCATTATATTTGACAAACAGTATAGGTACTTTAATGAATGGCTTGAAGCTACATGCAATCACACATATTATCAGCATGATTTTTTCCATATTGAAAAACCTGTTCTATCTCAATTATATTTATTTCCAAAGTCTCTGTCTTTAAAAAAGCTACCCAGATTTGCTAACAGCACTGCTTTCTAAATGCATCAAGTTTAAGAAATTTTTGTTTACCTCTAACTAGGTCCAGAATAAGACACAGTACAGAAGGATTAATTATATTAGATGAGATTCAATTAGCTCAAAGTTGGATAATAGCCAAACTGGATGTTACTCCTTGTTCTATTTCTATAAGTCTATAAGTCATGAAATAGGTTTATCTCTAATTAAATATTGCTGTATCTAACACATATAGGGACAGCACTCACAATATTTTTCTGTTTCAATTATTGAGGCATATTTTAACAAAGAATATTTTTGTTACAGATGGGAAAACATAAAGTTAGTTATAAGAAACAGAGTTGGGAGGTATTGTGGATCCATTTTACACACAAATAGTTATAGTGACCGGGAAAATATGTTTATTTATGATGGTCAGTCTGATGATGTGAGGTATTGCCAACTATGCCAGGAGAAGTAGGGTAGTGGATGTGTAACATATGCCAGCACAGCTAGATGGAATTTTGTAAAGAATTATATGTCATTTGTATATCAAACCTATTTGTTCAGATGCTTGTGTTGAAAATGTATTTGTAAAGTTGCTTGTGTTAAAAATGTATCAACAGTGTGTCCTGCTGGACAGAAAAGAAATATGCATGCATATTGGTACTGTTGTAATTAGGATACTGAAAGAGACAATGTTAATCTCAGTCCAGCTAACTTTGAAAAATAGTAAGAAATTAAATTACTTAATTTAGGCCATAAAGATTGTATCTTGCAGTTCTGACTGCAGCCAGAGATGAAATGTCTATGCCAGAGAATGGTTTATTAGCTCCTGTAGGAAAAGTGGAAGTGTTTATTGTTTTATGATTTCCAGAAGCTGAAAAAGATCTTAACAAAGTTCTATGTTTGTATAATTCACAAATATGTGCTATATTCTGGGTCAGTTGCTAGGAAAAGACATAGCATGGGAACCAGAAGTCAGATGACCAGATGTATGAAATGTCATTCTGTAATTTATCACAAAAAAGATGCGTTTTTGTACTAGATGAGACTGAAGACTCAGAGCACTTGGTTTTTGGAACTTGACAATAAAGGAACCCTTACCTTCTTCATCTTGTCTTGCTCTAGTACGTGAACAGAAAATAGCGATTCTTTAGATCAGTGAAGAAAATATAGTGAGATTAGTTTAGTACTGTATTTTTATATCTGTGTGAATCTATTCAGCTATGTTATTTTAGTATTTCCTGTGGTCGAAATACTGGTGTTTATTGTAAATAGATATTTAGTATTTTCATGTTCTTTTATTATTTATTATTAAATATATTTAAACTTTTATTGTGGCTGGTCCTTTAGAAAATAGTTTAAACTTTGAGAGTATTTATATCTATTTGGTGACTCTATGGTCACTCCTAAAAGCCTTACTGCTTTGGTAGAAACAATACCATTTGTACTAATATTAATTTCACTCAGTGTAATTGGGCACCCTTGTAAGAGCCTTAGACTAGCTGGCTTTGGAGTGTCTGGTGGCAATAACTATCTTATAGTCTGGGCAGAAGGGGACATAGCTGGTAAATCTGTGCCAGCCTTTCCCAGGTGTGTGTGTGTGTGTGTGTGTGTGTGTGTGTGTGTGTGTGTGTGTGTGTGTGTGTGTGTGTGTGTGTAAATCTCAAAGAGTGTGTGTGTCAGCTGCTTGGTGCAGGGACACTCAGCACTGGTTTCACAGAGAAGGTGCTGGAGGACTTGGCATGGACACTAGGCTGAGGACTCAGCTCTATAACTGTGCCAGTGGGTAGTATTAGTGGATACCTGGGGGGAGACAGACAGAGAAATCCAGACCCCTGGAGTGAGTGTGTTCCCTGTATCCTCCTAAGGGAAATTGTGCTTGATGCAGAGAGCTTCATCTGGAAATACTGTGTGTATCTATTTTTGTTCCAAGTGAACATCTCTCTCCATTGTCAGTGGTGAGGATTCAGGCTCCTTGATTACTGTCCCAGAGTGGGGACCTCACGTATTGGTGAGTAGTGGTGTGGATATTAATTGAACTTCTGTAGCCTGTAGGCAGTTGTCACTGAAAGTGTGTTTATTCTCAGCAGCCGCAAGGTAAACATTCAGAGTTTCATTTTCACAACAGTTTTTATTTATTTTTTCTTAGTTTAATTTAGTCAGGGAAATCAGGCAAAAATGTCAGCAGATGACTATGGCAAGCTGACAAAGAACCAGTTGGCCGAGGTTGTGAGGCCAAAGGACTAGTGCATGCTAACCTGAGTAAAGTGGAATGATTTCAGCCTTAGTCACAGCTCAGACCAGCCACCAGGAGGATAACTAGACTGGTGATGGTAATTTGCAGCCCTCAGAAACAGGACAGTTGAACTTTCCTCAGAGGACTTAAAAATCCATCTGGAGTTAAAGATACTTGAACTGGAGGCCAAACATTTGTAATTAGAGTCAGCGGAGAGATGGTGGCATTTGAAGGCTGAAGAAAAGGAGAAACATATGGAATTAGAATCAGCAAAGAGACTGTGGTGCTTGGAGGCTGAAAAATATGAGAAGCAGCATCAACATGAGAGGGAGATGCTGACTCTTCACCAGGGTCATGGAGGTAATGGGGAAGGCAATAACTGGACCCCAGAAGTAATAAAGGTCAGTAAATTTCTTCCACAATTTACAGAGGGTGATCATTTTGATAGTTTTATTTACATATTTGAAAGAGTATGTAAACAGTATAATGTTGACCAAGGGCTCTGGGTATGGTTCATGACACCTTTACTGTGGTAAAACTGGAACTGCTGTTTCTAAACTGTGTGATATTGATTGTTTAAACTATGCTAGATTAAAACAATGTCTACTTGAATGCTTTAACACCTGAACCTTACAGAAAAAAAAATTATGAGCATAGACGCAAGGTGGATGAAAGTGTAAGTGATTATATTGCTGATTTAAGCACTTATTTTCATAGGTGGGAGAGTGGGTGATAGGTCACCACTTTTGAAGGGCTGGCAGACCTTTTGGTGAAGGAACAATCCCTTAGCACTTTGGCTGAGGACATAAGATTCTGGTTGGCAGACCGGGAGTGTAACACTGCAGATGAACTGGGGAAAATTGGGGAACTCTCCTTAGCAATCAGGGCATCACTGCACAGGAAGGGGATACTCAGTGCTGCACATGGATATAAGGGATCCCATGGTGGACAGCCTAAACCACCTTAACAGAGTCCACCAGTAACAGGGGAAGCCACTATTCATGTACACGGTAAATGTTTTAAATGTAACAAGCAAAGCCATCTATTATATAGATGTCCATGAAGGCAAGGTGGGAAACAAAAGGTGGGGGAGCCAGCAAGTGGGAATAACAGTATGTCAGTGGTAAGTTGTCTGTAGACAACAGAGGTACCAAGCTATTACCAGAGTTTATATCCAATATTAATGGATGGAAAACAGACCACTGCTAAGAGAGACACAGCCTTTGATATGAACACACAACTGTACCCACTAGGTGACTAGAAGTTGATTTAGGATAAAATTGTTAGAGGTTTGATATGTATTATAACAGAGACCTATTCATTTAGTTTAACAGTGCATCTTTTCTAGTAACATACCCTTTGCCTTTAAAAACTGTATCTTTAGAAAGACTAATTAATTATTTAATCATTTAATTGATTAATTATGGCGCCTTTTTTTATATAAAATATGTTGAAATTATCTCTACCTTGTATTCTGATGAAGGCTATCTATTGTGTGCCAAAAAGCGCTTTAATTAAAGTACGTTGTGTTCCTGTGCAGACTGGTCGTGGATTCTGTTTTTCAGTTTTGGATCTTTTTTGTGGATTTTTCGTTTTCCTAGTTTGATGGCTTCCGATCCGCTTCTAGCTGACTGCTCGAACATCTCAGGCTGCTTACTGAATGAAACTAATGTGTTGGGTAAACCGTTAACAAACATTACCATATCGGACTCTGACACTGTTAACTTTGGACTTCTTTTGGGTAAAATAGATGCACTGTGTAAGCGACTAGACCACGTTGACTCTAACCAGCATTTGTTTAAAGAATTTATGGAGGTTAAAACTCCTTCTGTCAACGTGAATGGTTCTAATTCTGCATACAATGGACAAACTGGTTCTAGTACTAATTCTGACATCGGAGATGTCAGTACGCCACCCCCGGGGCAAAGGTCACCAGCTTCTATCGCACAAGTGAGTAAGCATACAGATACAGCATTGCAAAGATGTTTAAACGCTGTATCTCAATCTTGTGCTATTCCAACTAATAATGCAACCGTTAACTTAAGTGGCGAACAAAATCTACCTGTAATAAACAGGAATTCACCTAATATTGCAGCTATCATTAAAGACTGCTTTGTTTTTGGGAATAACTCAGCAGGACAAACTCGCCCTAGTACAGTTAACGGAAGCTATAACCAAGACACAGCAAATAAGCCGGACATTGTAAGTAATTAAAAATATTTAGACAATTCACTGTTAAAACTAAAAAAGACACAGTTGGAAATTGCCTATTTTAAGGAATGTCTTAATGCGAACATTATACCAAAAGGTTTGCGTAGAATGCAATATCCTACTGGACTGGTTAACCAGTCCCCCTTTCATAAAGAACTGTTACAACTTTTTGAGCAACAAGGCGTAGAACTACTCAATCTAATGATTAAACATTATTCAGTTTTTGTGACTGAATTAACTGAAACAGTATTGGACTTGGACAAACAGGTTACTAGCCACTCTGAGTTTTTCAGATACAAGTTTGATTATTCTAGATCTATTTCAAGTATTGACAAGAACTTATTTAAATTACAAACTAACAAGTCCAAGAAACTGGAGAGAGACATTAAAGCATATAAGGAAGGCACTGCGTATCCTGTGCCTTCCCTAGCCCAGGCTTGGCAACGACCATCTATTGTTAATTCAACTAACATTGTTTGTAATGCTTGTAACACTTGTGTATCAAATGAATATTTGAATTGCGAAAGTGGAATGTGTAATGACCAAACTGTTAATAATGACAATTTTGACAGTAACCTTATAGATGATGAAACTGAATTTCCTACTCTTAGGAGAAGTGAAAGACTCCAGAATACTACTAAAAATAATTATAATTTTAATCAAAGACATAATTGCAATTTTGTAGCAGCCCCTAGTATACCGCCTAATTCAGGATTTAATGGGGCAAGACCTAAACAACAAAGAACTACACACAAATTCAATACAAGATCTAAAAATTTTCAATAGAGGAGGTGACTGGAAATAGTGAATTTTTTGGTCAGCCAGTCTCCCCCTCCTTTGACACACATGAAGTAAATTTAAACACTGGTTCCTTGGAAGATCCTGAGGCCTTACTAGATGATTTAAATGTTTCGGTTGAGCTATCAAAACCTATCATAATGTTTAATAGAAATAAAGATTTTAAAGTTTATAATTTTTCTTCTTGCCCATTGTCTCAAGACCTTGTAGACTTACTATCAAAAGGGCTAACATATGTTCCTTATACCAATTTCAATATTACGTCAGTGATTATGGACCTTAAGAAATATACTAGAAAATTAAACTTCCAATATTTATTGGGCAATATTAATAATATAGGCTCTTTAGGCGAGTATAACATTCCTAGTACGTATAACCCACCACTCCACCCTGTTATACAAACTTTTGAAAATGTTTGTGAGTTAGATTTGAGATTTCTGGCTAATGGAAGAAGGAAAGCGCCCAGTAATCTGGAAGAATTGGACTTAATTAAATTCGTCCACTCACAGAAAATTAGATTATGTAAACCAGTTAAGGGGGCGGTATGGTTATTTTTGATATTGATGATTACAATCACAGAATGACTTCTTTACTCAACAGTGATGCTTATGTTACAAGTTCTAGGTCAGAGGTAAACTCTGCTTATGGTCTAGTTAAATCATGTATCAATGATTTATTTATTGAGGGACACATTGATAGTGAATTATTAAACTACTTGATTACTTCATTTCCTATTTATCCAAGTTTCTTTGGAATTCCAAAGATCCATAAAGATTTGCACGAGCCACCCATGAGACCATTGGTGGATGGTAGAGGGTCACCATTATATGTTTGTGCTAAAGTAATAGATGTCACACTACAGAAAATAGTTGTCCAAGAAAAACAAATCTGTAAAGATTCCTGGTCTTTCTTAAGTGAGATTAACAAACTAAAATTTGATAGAGACTTTAACTTTTTAACAGTGGATGTAAAGGACTTGTATACTTGCATCCCTCATGACACTGCTATAGAATGGGTCACACTTATGATGTATAAATACCAGCTTCCGAAAAAAGAAATTTATTTAGTGTCTGAACTTTTAGATCTGGTTCTCTCTTACAATTTTTTCATGTTTGACTCATTGTTTTATAAACAGAAAGTAGGAATTGCTATGGGCTCACCGTGCGGAGCTAGTGTAGCTAACCTAGTAATGGCCTTTTGGGAATCTGATTTGGTCTTTAAATCAAATTTATACCAGGAATCAGTTGTATTTTATACTAGATTCCTGGACGACATTTTTATGTTGATTAGAGGTAATGATCAATCTGCAGCCTCCCTAGTTGACTTTCTCAACAAGTCTACCGAGTTCTTGGAGTTTACTTAAAGTTTTGACAATTGTACTATACCATATCTGGACATAATGTTATCTAAAAGATTGGATTTAAACAGTTACATCTCAAGAGTCTATCGTAAAAAAACATATTCTAACTCCTTCCTCCACTACTCAAGCTGTCACCCGTTTCATCAAAAGAAGGCTGTTATTAAAGGGCAATTAGTCAGAGTGGCCCGGATTGTTACTCTTAATAATGAGTTTGAAGAAGAATGTCTTTTTTTAAAAACAGCATTTTTAAAGAGAGAGTACCCGGTTGAGCTCATTGACGAAATTATAGCTGAGGTTAAATCTAAGAGAGAAAATAATTATTTTAGGCCTTTATTGGCTACACAAACTTTAGGCCCTAACAACCTATCAGACAACCTGGGTAGTGAAGATATAAATGAAGTCCAATTAAATCATAGCTCAGATCCTTTAAACGATGCCCAACTTGGTCAATTGTCTGATTCTAGGTTTAACATCGATTTAAATTCTGAAAGCCCATTTAACATCCCTAAGATTGACAGAAATAGAGTAATTTCATTTGCTACAACCTATACTAAATTGAGTCCAGAATGTATTAATATATTGAACAAAAATTGGAATTTGTTTAAAAATAATACATCTTTAATAAATAAAATAGGTCATAAACCTATGGTGACATTCAGACGTGGTTTAAACTTGAAGGACTCTTTGAAATTTCAACCTGACTTGTTGAGAAAGACAACTGGGATGTTTAAATGTGAATCGTGTAGTATGTGCAAACATGTACTTGTTAGTAATACATTTACATTGGGTAATGTATCATATAAATTATCGGATAAATTTAATTGTAACTCAAAAGGTATAGTTTACTTGGCCAAATGCTCTTTTTGTGCCGCCTTCTATGTGGGTAAAACTGAGCGTAGACTCAGAGATAGGATTTATGAACATATCTATGCAGTTACCCACAAGAAGGCTGACAACGCATTGGCCAAACATATTATGTGTTTCCCTGATCATATGTTTAAATTTTTGATCATAGATAGATTACATAATAATCCTAGAGGGGGCCCATATTCATTGAAACTGTTAGAGTTAGAACTGAAATGGCAAATTAAATTAAATGCCAGTAACTACTCAGGCCTTAATGAAGCTTTATCAATAGGTGTTTTATTAAAGTTGAGAAGTTTGGTGAGGTAATTAATAATACATTGAATTAATTTACATTAGTCTTACTATATGCATAAATGTAATTGAATAAATATAATAAATAAAAGTTTAGAATTAGTGAACAAGTATGTCTCTTTGAAGTGTCTTGAAAATATGACATAAATATTTAGTTTTCACTTTTATACATATTTTTTTCATCTTTTATTATTTTTCATTTATTTGTTTACATTTTATTCTTCATTTTAGTTTAGTCATGAATTTTTAAATTCATATGATTAGTAATTTAATCACTATATTTTCGAGATTTTTTTAGTTGTTTTTGTTCATTGTGTATAAATGAACACACAACTGTACCCACTAGGTGACTAGAAGTTGATTTAGGATAAAATTGTTAGAGGTTTGATATGTATTTTTACAGAGACCTATTAATTTAGTTTAACAGTGCATCTTTTCTAGTAACATACCCTTTGCCTTTAAAAACTGTATCTTTAGAAAGACTAATTAATTATTTAATCATTTAATTGATTAATTATGGCGCCTTTTTTATATAAAATATGTTGAAATTATCTCTACCTTGTATTCTGATGAAGGCTATCTATTGTGTGCCGAAAAGCGCTTTAATTAAAGTACGTTGTGTTCCTGTGCAGACTGGTCGTGGATTCTGTTTTTCAGTTTTAGAGACACAGCCTTTGATATAAGCATTGTGAAGCCTATAATGGTTTAAGAAGAGTAGTACTTGCTTGGGCAGTCCACTCCAATCAGAGATTTAGGAGGGATCCCATTCCAAATGCCTTTGGCCAGTGTTCACCTTGGCTGGGAGGGTGGAAAAAGGAAGCAATCAAGTAGGTGTGTTTGAGGATATCCCTGCAGATGTCTTGATAGGGAATGATTTTGATAATACAGTACCTTGAGTGCATGTAGGTGCATGCAGTAGTCAGGCTTGGAGAGAGGCATGTGGGACTAGTAGCCTGGGGTCGACCCAGACAGACCCCACACCTGATGCCAGGGCTGGTGAGGTGGCTATTTCAGGCAGGGAGCAACCCTGTAGCAGTGTGCCTGAAGATACGCCACAACTGCTGGTAGATACTGATGTTCCCTTGGACAGACTGAATGCAAAGGCAGAGGTCTGTGGTAGTACCCAGGCTGATGGTGAGGCATCATTGTCAGAGGATACTGGACTTATTGTAGAAATAGAACTGGGAAGAGTTACAATGATAGAGTTGAGACAGGCTCAGTTCTCAGACCCTACACTAAGAGGCTGGAGGGAGGTACCTTGGGAGGTGCCTGATTCTCAAGGAAAAGGGGAGTCTGTATACTGGAAAAAAGGGTTACTGTAAAGGGAGTGGACCCCTGATGGGTTAGAGGGTGAGGTAATACAACAGTTGATAGTAGCTAGAGAATAGCATCTGACACTTCTAGCCATAGCTTATGACATTCCTTTTGCAGTTCATATGGGCATAAAGCATACCAAGAGATATATTATGAAGAACTTTTATTGGCCAGGAATTGCAAGGGATGTAACAGGGTATTGCAGGACCTGTGAGCAGTGCCAAAAAGTAGGCAAGGCAGGAGACAAGGTCAAGGTCCCTTTGATGCCTTTGCTTGTGATTCAGAAGCCGATTCAGAAGGTAGCAATGGATATTGTGGGGCCTCTTAGTACCTCAAGCTTCACACAGAAGTTGTATATCATGGTGGCAGTAGCTTATTCTGCTAGATACCCTGAGGTAGTGGCTCTGTCCTCCATTGAGGCAGAGAAAGTGGCAAATGCTCTGTTAGAGATTTTCAGCAGGGTATGTTTCCCGAGAGAAATACTAACTGACAGAGGTGCCAATTTCATGTCAGACCTGCTGGCTTGTCTGTGGAAGTGCTGTGGGGGGAAGCAGCTAAAGACCACCCCTTACCAACCCCAGGCTAATGGTTTGTGGAGAGGTTAAACTCTACACTAAAGACCATGCCATGGGTATTTGCAGACGAGATTAAGAGAGAGTGGGACAAATATTTGCCCCATCTGCTGTTTGCATACAGAGAGGTACCCCAGGAAACCACAGGTTTTCACCCTTTGAGTTGCTGTATGGGCATAGGGTGAGGGGGCCTTTATTTTGATTCCTGATGAGTGGGAGGGTGAGTGTGAATCCCACAAGGGCTCTGTTGTGGCATATTGCCTAAACATCAGGACAAGGCTTATGGAGCTCATGGGCTTGGCTCAGGAAAACCTGGCAGGAGGTCAACAGCAGAAAAAGGGATGGTAATGACAGGAATGCTTGAGCCTGAGAGTACGCTGTGGGACAGCAAGTTATGGTTCTTACTCCTCTCAGACACAATAAGCTGTAGGCAGCTTGGGAGGGACCCTTCAAAGTCGTAAGGAAGGCCAGTGATGTTAACTACATGGTATAACTGCTAGGCAGGATATAGGGTCACAAATTGTAGCATGTTAACACGATCAAGCCTTACCATGATAGGGAGGCCCAGGTACTGAATATTTGCAATGAATGGCAGGAGGAGTCTGAGGGGGATCTGGTGACTGATCTCCTCAATGAGGCTTGAACTGACACCTCAGTGGAAGGGGTAGCGATGTCCCAGTGGCTATCCCCTGCCCAGGTTCAGAAATCTGAGCAGTGTTACAGGAGTTTGGGGGCATGTTCACTGAAAAACCTGTGTGTACCCAGCTGGTACAGCACCATGTAGATACAGGACATCACAGACTTATCAAGAAGGCCCATTACAGGGTGCCAGAGCAAGTCAGATAGACTCTGAGAGAGGAGATAGAGGAAATGTGGGAACTGGGGGTAATCCAGGGGTCCAGCAGTTCATGGGCCTATCCAGTGGTGCTGGTACTAAAGAAACATGGCAGCACCTGGTTCTGTGTGGACTACAGAAAACTAAATAGTCACACACAGTCAAATGCTTACCCCCATGCCTAGGACAGATGAAGCCTTAGAGCAGCTGGGTGGCGCTAGGTATCTGACCACTATTGATCTGACCAAGGGCTACTAGCAGGTGCCCTTGACTCCCACTGCTAAAGAGAGGCAGCCTCTGTGACTTATTTTGGATTATATGAGTTCACAAATGCCTCAGCAACCTTCCAGAGTCTGAAAGATCATATCCTAGCAGGAGCAGGAGATTATGCCCTTGCTTACCTGGATGATATTGCTATCTACAGCCATTTCTGGTATGAACACCTTCATCATGTCAGGGAGGTCCTGGGCAGACTGCAAAGAACAGGGTTGACCATTAAGCCCAATAAGTATCAGGTGGGTATGTCAGAGGTCTCCTACCTGGGACATAGAGTGGGGAGTGGTAAGATCAGGCCAGAACATGCCAAAGCAGAAGCTATTCAGGTGTGGCCTGCCCCTGTTACCAAAAAGCAGGTGAGAGCATTCTTGGGTACAGCAGGGTACTACAGAAAATGAGTTCCCAGTTATAGTGCAATAGCTTCTCCCCTCACATACCTGACAAAGAAAAATAGGCCAGACAAGGTAGTGTAGACCCTAGCCTGTGAGCAGGCATTTCAAAAGCTTAAAGAGGCTTTGGGAGGACCCCCTGTGTTAGCCAGTCCAGATTACAGCAAAGAATTTGTTGTGCAGGTGGATGCTTTGAACCATGGGGTGAGGGCTGTACTCAGCCAGGTTTCCTCAAAGGGAGAAGGGCAACCATCAGTATATCTCAATTGTAGACTCCAAATTAGGAAGGAATGTTATGAAGCAGTAGAAAAAGAATGTCTAGCCACAATATGGGCACTGCAGAAACTTCAACCCTATCTGTATGGAAGGAAATTCATTGTAGCTACAGACCACAATCCTTTAACATAGCTTCATTGAGCCAGCCAGCAAAATGTCAGGTTATTAAGGTGGAGCCTAAGGTATCAGGCATATGATATGACAGTGCAGTACTGTAGTAGGGTCAGCAATGCCAATGCAGATGGACTCTCAAACAGGGTATAGACTAATGTATTCCCAGACAGGCTCATTCTTCTCAAGCAACATTTCTCCAGAGCCACTTGAGAAACTAGCTTGAGTCTCCAAAGGAGGGGGGGGGGTGATGATGTGAGGTATTGCCAGCTATGTCAGGAGAAATAGGGCAGTGTATGTGTAACATATGCTAGCACAGCTAGCTGGAATTTTGTAAAGAAGTGTATGTCATCTGTATATCAAACTGATTTGTACAGATGCTTGTGTTAAAATGTTTTTGTAAAGTTTCTTGTGTTAAAATGTCCTACTGGACAGAAAAGAAATATACATTTATAACAGACTGTACTTTTGTAAATAGGATACTGGAAGAGAAAAGTTTAATCTCAGTCCAGCTAACTTTGAAAAATAGCAAGAAATTAAATTACTTAATTTAGGCCATAAAGATTGTATCTTACAGTTCTGACTGCAGCCAAAGAGAAATGTCTGTGCCAGAAAATGGTTTGCTCCTGTATGAAGAGTGGAAGTGTTTATTGCTGCATGACTTCCAGAAGTTGCAACAGATCTTGGCAAACATCTGTGTTTGTGTGCATGTGTTATTGACATATGTGTGAGATTCTGGGTCAGTTGCTAGGAAATGGGGTAGCATGGTAACTAGAATTCAGATGACCAGATGTATATGATGCCATTCTATAATCCATCATAAAAAATATGTTTTTTTAAATATTAGATGAGACTGAAGTCTCAAAGCACTCTGTTTTTGGAACCTGACAAAGAATGACCCCTCACCTACTTCATCTTGCTTTGTTGTAGTAAGTGACCAGGGAATAGTAATTCTTTAGATCAGTCAGGAAAATATAGTGTGATTAGTTAAGTACTATTTTTCTGTATCTGTGTGAACCTATTCATCTATATTATTTTGATATTTGCTGTACTAAAACTCTGGTGTTTATTGTAAATAGATATTTGGTATTTTAATGTCATTTTATTATTTATTATTAAATATATTTAAACTTTTCATTGTGGATGGTCCTTTAGAGAATATTTTAAACTCTGAGAGAACTTTTATCTATTTGATGACTCTGCGTACACTTCTGAAAGCCTTACTGCATTGGTCAAAACATTACCATTTGTACTAATATTAATTTCACTCAGTATAATTGGGGACCCTTGTAAGAGCATTAGAATAGCTGGCTTTGGAGTGTTTCATGGCAGTAACTACCTTATAGTCTGGGCAGAAGGGGACATAGCTAGTCAATCTGTACCAGCCTTTTCCAGGTGTGTGTGTGTGTGTGTGTGTGTGTGTGTGTGTGTGTGTGTGTGTGTGTGTGTGTGTGTGTGTGTGTGTGTGTGTGTGTATGTGTGTGTCCATTTGTGTGTGGGTGTGTATGTGTGTGTGTGTGTGTTTGAAAATCAAATCTCAAAGAGTTTGTGTGTTAGCTGCTTAGAGCAGGGACATGAATCACTGGTTTCACAGAGAGGGTGCTAGAGGACTTGGCTTGGACATTTGGCTGAAGACTCAACTCTACAGCGGTGCCAGTGGGGAGTCTTATTGGGGACCTGGAGGGAGACTGAGATAGAGAAATCCAGACCCCGGAATGAGTGTGTTCCCTGTGTGCTCTTAAGGGATATTGTGCTTTATACAAAGAGCTGCATCTGGAAATACTGTGTGTATCTATTTTTGTTCTAAGTGAACATCCCTCTCCAGTGTCAGTTGTGAGTATTCAGGCTCCTAGATTACTGGCCCTGGGTGGGGACATCACAGTCAGCATAACAGATTTCTTGAAAAACATGGGCTACACTATATGTTTGTAACTTTCTTATCTGCAAAGTAGTTTAGATGAATTACTTCCTTCCGTAGATTTTTGAGTGTGATTACATGTGGTTCCAAATTCATTCTTACTTATTATAAATGCTGCAGTACCTTTCTGCATATAACATTTTGGCTATACCTCTCATCTGTAATTATTTAAGTATAGCTCTGTAATTTTGGTCTTCAAATTTAGCCTTGTTTCTGTTACATATATTGATCTTCATAAAGTCAGCACTGCTTATAGGTACTTACTGTATTAAATAAATAAATAAACTAAGCCTAAAGAAATAATTCAAAAACCTGTTATTGTGAAAAAATCAGAAAGTGCTTCTCTCGTTGGCTTTTTGCCATGATTTTTAACGCACAGAGGTAGAGAGGCATAATTGTGGTTTCATCTGGTGGGTCACTAAATGCATCATTTTATTGGAAAAGAATGTTACAGATACATGCTACTAAGCACAGATAGTTGTCAATCCAGCTACATACTCAAAAACAAGCCATGCGATATATATATATATATATATATATATATATATATATATATATATATATATATATAGAAAGAACAGGATAAATGTTTCAAATTAATGAGAAATACATTTCTGAGAAGGGGCTATTTTGCTGAAACACTCTATGAGCATTTGAAAAGGTTGGGCAAAATGAGGAGGGGATAACATCTGGAAAAAAAAAACGTGAGTTTTGTAAAGTTGTCACTGAGACAAATAGATTTGCGAATTTTAGAGACATCATACAAAACCAATGGCGTATTGTGAAATTAGAAACACATCTGAAACATTTTATTATTTAGCAATATTTAGTTTCCTATAAAATGTTAAGATAGGTGGTAATAGCCTAGTCACAGGCCTTTAGAAATAATAATTAAGGTCAGCAAGAGTTTTTAAGCTGTAACTAATCTTGGCAATGTCATAGCTGTAAATATATTGTCCTGTCTGAATGCTGAAAGTATTTTGTTATTTGATATATCTTACTGTAGTGCCACAATATGTAGTCTACAAGTAGTCTGTGAAGGAAGCATTCCACGCTGAACTGTACAAGTTAAAATATGTTTAATATCAGAAAAAAGAGACAAACTCATTACATAACATGTGCAAGAAGTGTTTTGTGGATTTTTTAAAATAAATCAACCTTGTGCAACTTGATATATCTGTGGATATGAGCAGGGAATATATAGATTTAAACATCATATGCAGTTTTTTTAACTTAATTTTCACTGCACATGATCGTTAAGGTTTCAGTAGGGAAAGATTTCTGGAGATCTCACTTACATTAAATGATTGAATTAAAAATATTGAGTCAAAAAGGCAATACCACTAGATATAAGATAATCAGTGGCAGCTGGTGACTTCAAATCAAAGGGGGGCTGCAGAAGACAGCTGAATGGGTGGGGTCAATGGGAATGGGTGTGGCCAACTAGGAAGGGGAGGAGCTATGCTCAAAACCACAAAAACTGTAACTTTAATTAAATACTCTGCCCTGGGTGCCAAACCATCATTATGAGAGTCCGATCAAGACAAAATGAAGTGTAGAAGAAAAAACATATTTCAATCCATTGGCTGCATGACAGCTTACTTAATATCTAGATGGAAACAAAAAGGTTGTGAGGCATGGAAAAATAAATTACTTTTTAAATACATTAATGGAATGCCAGTCAACATCAAGTATAAGAAAAACAAGCAGCACTCAACTCAAACCACTTCTCCTTGTACTCCAGTTTTAATTATAATTTATATTCAGCTTTATTAAAGTACCAAGTAACACGCTGAAAGAAGCAATCTCTGTGATACCTCCACTTGTAAAAATGTTTCTTATCCAAAAAAGACCTGCTGCCTGACAACAACTATCTACTTGTTTCATGGGGAAAACATGATCAAAGTAAAAAATGAAAAGGAAACAAGCTAAACATACATTGCTTAAAGGATTACTGCACAGGATATGGACCACACATGATAGATTGGCATTCTGTTCAGTTTGCAGGTAAAGCCTGTAATGAGCTCTTAAAATAATGTAATCCTGTCCTTTATTACAAATACTGTCATATGCATTTCAATACCCAAGGCTTATATATTATCTAGTTATGTAGGTATTCTCTGCATGGCAACAACAGAAAGGCTTTCAATGCTGGCAATTCTTTAACAATATGCTTATTAAAACTTACTTGCATCTTACAATCTCAGACAAGCTTACCAGATGGTCATTAAAGCACTGCTACTTAAACACAGAGCAACAGACACTTTCTGAATAATAATAAGCATAAATTAATAGTATAAAAATATGACAGAAACCAGAACATTCTGCAAAATCAAGGACAGATGAAAAGCCATTGTAGTACTTGTGTCTACCTTGGATGGGGGGATATTCTGCACATTTACACTGCATAACTGCTCCTTGCTTGCTTGGACACATCCAGAGGCACTACATGGGTGAGTGGGGTGCAACAAGTATGTCACAATTTGAAATGTCTCTGGCTGACTGTGATGGCCCTGACACATTTGTCATACCTCTCAACCTCAGAGCAAGAAATCTGGACAAAGCCATACATAGAAGTGGGACAAAGGCTCAAAAATAAGGACAATTTTTAAATATTGCTCTTATAAACTTAGATAAATAATAATATAGTAGGTCTTGCATTAGTATGAATTTTCTGAAGGGTATGAAATCTGAAACTGAAATGTCTGTCATTATTTTCTAACTTCAGTCTTTAATGATTTGCCACTAATTTGCCAAAAAAACACAATTTTATGAAAAATGGACCAAAAATGTGATTCAAAAATATAAAATAGCCACACAATACAGCTGGGAACCTGTCAAAGAAGGGACACTTTTTAATATTAGTACTGCTAACTTGAGCAGCTGACAAAATAAAAGAATCTACATGCATTTCTGAAATAAAAGTAATCAATAAGACTATAACTGATTATTACAGTTATTTATTAATTGTAAACCCTCCATGTTTTCTTCCAAAATTGCCATTTTGCGGAGGGATTATTAGGGGAAGAGCAACATTCTGAGCCAAAATTGGGGACAGTTGAGAGGTTTGGATATGCCTAATTCTATAAAGCAATTTATTTGCATGTACCTCTAAACCTGTTAATGCAGGAAATCTGGACAAGACCAAATATATGGGGGGAACATATAAACAGTACTAAAAATTGCTCTTGTATAAACTGAGACAGTTTTTCGAATAACAGGTCTTGCTTTAGCATACATTTTTCTGAAGGTTATGAAGACTGAAGCTCAGCGTCTGTCATTATTTAGTGACATCATTCCTAAATTATTTGACAGAAAACCACAAATTTTATGAGGAACAAATGAAAAATAAGAAGCAAAAATCTATTAATTCTGCAAAAATCTGGAAAGTTGACAGGTATAGTTCAGCTGGGGCTGTCTTTGAGTTTGCTGCCCTTCCCCCTTCAGAAAATCATGGTCGAATGGAGCTTCCCCCCTACAGCCATTCCAATGAACCATTACTTGGCTATTTCACCCCATTTACCATAAACACTAATGTGCATACTGCTTTACTTCTGCAATGAGTTGGACTTCATTTAAAAGTTTTATTTTGCATTTTACAGCGCAAACACTAATAGATATCATATCTGCTAAACAAAGCAATGCAGTCGCACAATGAGAACAGACTTAGCATTAAAACCTCTCTGCCCTTGAAAACTCACAATCACTGAAACAGCATTGAAACCCACATTCAAAGAAAATACATTTTGCCAGTGGCGGATTAACTTTAGGTTTGGGCTGTTTTCAAATCACAGGCCCTTGCACACGAAACATACACATGCTCTTTCATACACCTTCCTGATTGTATTAAATTATATTCCTTGAACAATACAGTACAGATTTAGAGGGGTTTTAAATTTATTGTTTTGAATTTTTTCCAGTAAGCAATGAAACAAAATGCATGCACCAGTAATGACAAAACTGCCCAATTCAGAACATTTCCATCATAAAAGTCTACTCAAACTTCTGCAGTCCACCAGTATCAGTACATATGCACAATCTCTGAAGAAGTAAAAGTCATCTAAATAATTCCACATTAAAGAGATCTGTAACTAATGAAGAGGTTGCTGCTAGCAAACAACTTTGTATTTCATTGTTTCATCTAGAAATAAAGTGCCTATTACCCTTGAGGAATAAATTGCCTATCTTACACTAAAAAATGATAAGCTAGCAATATTGCAATAGGGAATGGATGGCAAACTGATAACAGGTTCATAGTTACTAGGTATCTTCACCAAAATGAGTGCAGCATCCACCCTTTTGCAACACAGTACAGTATCAGCAATGCATCTATCTACTGTGGGATTAGAACCCACAGCCTTCTGCATCAAATGCAAGTATACTACCTGTTGTGCTATTAACAATGCAAGCAGACTCAGCATAAGCAGCACTAAACTTTTGCTCCCCTGCAGCTCTCAGCTCCTTGTAAAATCTACTCACTCAGTTGTATCTCTGAACTTTGCAGCACAACAAAATCTGGAAAAAGCCAAAGTTTATTGTGGGGGGGACAAAAGCCCAAAAACCAGGGACACATTTTAAACATTGCTTGTATAATGTTGGAAAGTTGCTAGAATAAAATGCTGTGTTACCACCATACATTTCACTGCCAAGCCTTAAACCCAGGACCCTGTGCAAAACAGTCAGAGCAACATACCACTATGCCAAATCAGCTGTTTTGTGAAAGAGGAAGACGGAAACTTAAATGGCTACCATTTAGTGAATTCAGTTCTCATCATAGCACAGCTGTCAACCTCTTAGCATAAAACACCTGAACAAAGCCAATAATGGGTGAATACAGCCCCCAAACATTCAGTGAATTCAGTTCTCACCATAGCTCTCAACCTCTTAGAAAAAAATACCCCGACAAAGCCAGTAATGGGGGAATATAGCCCCCAAACATATTCAGTGAATTCAGTTCTTACCATAGCTCTCAACCTTAGCACAAAACCTGGATGAAGCCAATAATGGAGGAATACAGTCCCAAAAATAGGGACAAATTTCAAATATCCATCTTATACACTTAGAAAATTGCTAGAATAAAAGCTTTTGTGTTACCATGCACTTTCTGAAGAATATGAAGTCTGATATTCAAATGCGTGTCATTTTTAACATTTGTTAACCAGGAAAGTCTAACTTGGAACAAAAGCTAATTTTTAGCAGAGGCCCAGGGAGAAACACTCCAAACAGACACATGTCTTTGTAAGATGGGAGGACACTAGAGGAAATAAAAACAGGGAGGGCATACAGACTCCACACGGAAGGTAAAGCACCCCAACCAAGAATCAAACCGGAGAACATGCAGCTGTCAGGCAACAATGCTACCACTGCGGCAATACACTACTGGCTTTGCAAGGACACAAAAATACAGAAACCACAGATTTTATGAGGAACAGAACAAGTATGAGGGATAAATATGCAACATTTTTACAAATGGTGGTGGGTAGGGAATTCAGGCTCTTGCCACCTGGGCTCAAGGTACAGGGTTCAAGTCTTATTCTGTACCCACCACCATGTAGCATCACACACACACATACACACCCTAACTGGGACATGTCTGCTCATTGCAGCACTAAATCCTTCCACAGCTTTGTCCGTTGGAGCATTAAATGCACTCGTTCATTGGAGCACTACAAGCCCGCGAGATGTCCTTCCCCGACGAGACTCCCAGCCTGCTGACATTGTAGTCCGAGTCCGATCCCTTTCCAGTGATGGTCTATGCAGTTACAACTGCATAGACTTCTGGGATTTCTGCACTTGAATGCTTCTTAATCTGGACTGCTGCTGAGTCAGTTTGAGCATGCTCCAGACGGTCTCAGCAGTAGTCTGGATATTGGAAATGCTGCTAGTGCGCATGCGCGGAGGTCTGCTATTTGCGATCATTTTTTTCTTTTCTTTCTTTGTATTTTCTTTTCTTTCTTTTTTTACAGCTGGGGGGGGCTGCAGTCCAGCAGTCCAAATAGCACGGGCCGCCCCTGAGTAAAAATAACCAACAACAAAATCCAAAAATAGCCATTAAACATATTGACAAATCTACTGACTCTGTTGTAGAACAGAGACACATTCACATAGCAGGTTAAGTCCCCAAGTTGTCGCTACTGTATACTTTCTTTTCATCCGTCTATATTCTCTTGCCATGTGGGAATGGCAACCCCTCCAAAGAAACCAGTATGAAGATAAAAGGATAATAAACACCCACCCTACTCCCCTAACCCTGATACTGCATCCTTGTACTTAATCCTGGAAAACTACTCTCCCAATTAGCTCTTTTGTTCAGGATTGTAACTATCAGCTGAATATCTGGGAAAGCTCTACCTTTCTAGTTTCTTGCAATTACCTTCATGGCTACCATCACAGCAAAATATAATAATCTCCTCTCATTCATTGTTGGGTTTTGTCTGTCATCTGGCACACCTCCAAAAAATTACTCAGGAAGCTTTAACAGTAACTGAAACATGACTTTGTAACTCACAACTCATACTCAACCCTAAAAACTCTACTTTTTCCCCCAAATCCCTATCCCATGAAAAACAACATTTAAAATCATCTCCCTTGATAATACAACCACTGAAGTCATTTTGTAAATTATGAGGGATGATAATGAATGATAATCAGAGGTGCCAGAAGCTGTTGAAGGCCTGGGTAGCAGAGAGTGAGAGGGGCACTTAGTGATCTAAAAAGGGCAACTTTTTAAAACTATTTACTACCACAACATAGGTTCACTTGGAGGACATTTTAAGCTTAGCCGATTTCCTTTTTGGTGCTTGAATTAATTGATTGGTCTTACCTATCCCATGGCTGATAATTGTATATTAGCCCTAAGGAGAATAACTGTGATCATACCATATATAATTTGAGGGGACCCATGTAAGGGATGCAGCATTTAGGAACTGCCTCTATCCATTAGTGGCATGAGGGGCAATCCTATACCACATTTTCTATTACCCATCCTTAGGATCCAAGTTGCATTTGAATATGGACAGGGATGAGCTTTGTTTTACATGAATGGATAGTCTGTTCTGGAACAGTGGCTGCCGGTGTGATATATAGCCATCTCTCCACAACATTCAGTTTAGATAGCTGGACTGAGTATTTCTGATGCCATTTGACTTGCTGATGTTCAGTAGGTCCATCAGTATTAGGTCTGAGGATGCCTCATATGCCAGACACAGGTCACCTGTAAGCACTCTGCAGGATATTGAGTATAGAGATAAATCTTTGAGCTGGTCCATGCAAGACCTATTGTTTAGGACTTGCATCCTTTTAGTAAGATATCTCTGTGAGTATTCCAATTGTTGCATGGGTCTGGACAGATACATGCCAAAGTGGGCATTATACAAAATGATTGACCTAATGAGGGCTTTGTAAAGGGGGACAATAACATTTATAGATCTATTCACAATCAATTTGTTTATAAGCTGTGCAATATAGAAAGACTTTCTTATGACTATGTGCACATGCTGGTCAAAAGTTAGGTCACTGTACACACAGGTTCCCAAATGCCAAACAACTGGGTCAATTCTCAGGGGGCATTGTCAGTTTAGTAGGTCCCTAGAGGAGATGACTTCCCAAAGGATACAATAATGTATTTTTTGGAGTTTAGTTTCAGTTCATGATTCTGGCACCAGTTATTGCTTGGGACAAACCTTCCTGCATGATGGTTAAGTCATTTGTGGATTCAATAACTGTTCCTAGCTTGCAGTCATGTGAAACTTTGTCTTCCAAAGCCCTTTGGTATTTCCTTTTACTTTTGAGATGTATATGCCAAACAGGAAAAAGTCTCAGCACTGAACCCTGGAGGACTCCATTTGTGACTGGTCTCTTTGCCTGTTTTGATCTCCTGCACCCTTTGAACAAGTTGGCAATCCAGCTAGTGATGTAAGTGTTTTCTCCTACATTATTCATCTTTTGTACTACAACTGAGTAGGGGATTGTATCAAAAGGCTTGGCCAGGTCAAGGTAATGTGGTGTGAACTCTTTTATCTTCATCCATCGCTTTGGTGACAAGAGTAAAGCTTAAAATTTGTCCATGATTTTGAGCATTTCATACTTTCTCCCAATTCTTGCCCTAAGAGTTTGAGAGATCAGAGCATATGTTTGACTGTCCCTATTTGTTGTCATATTTTTGGTATATTCCTCATATGTGTGATTTTCTGGCAAATTTATGAGGATTGAAAAACTTAAAACAATGATAGACACTTGAGTTTCAGACTTATGGACTTCATATCCTTCAGAAAATGCAGGCTAATGCAAAATATATTATTCTAGCAACAAAGTATATAAGAACAATGCTATATTTAAAATCTGTCCCTGATTCTGGACCTTTGATCTTTATCCTGACCCATTAGGTTTTTTACTTTATCCCTTAAGCTATGAGGTTTTGAAGTTTAAGAACTGTGAGCAAAAGCTGTTTACCACTTTCAAACTCGACCTGTTGCATTTTTTATTTGTTCAATTAAATAAAAAAAGTGCAAACAAAAACTGGGCAACTTGAAAAATAATAATAAATAACCTAACTGAAAGCTTAAAGTCAGGCAAGAAGCTTTAATAACTTTTATAAGCAGAATAAAAATCACACAGTATTCTTTATTGTTCTTTTAAATAAATTGTTTTTGGCATGACTAAAAATCTAACAATACTGGGGCTAACTTGCATTAATGAAAATAAATGAGTTAAGGCAAGCAAGAAGCTGTATTAACTTCTGAAAACACAGTAACAGCAGCGTTATTCCAGTTTCTTGCCTGGATTAAGTCTTATTTCATCATCATCATCATCATCATCATCATCATCATCATCATCACTGCTGTTACTTCATAAATGACTGCCCAGAATGTACCTGGGTGGGCTGCTGCCACTTCAGTTGAGGTCCACAATCCACAGAACTGCACTGTTACGTTCAATAATATGACTTATTAATTATTAAATAATAGTGAAAGCCATAAACTGTCAGAAGGTGGAATGAAACAATGAAGTGTCAGGTGTAAACAAAAATCGCCTTCTTTCCTGTATTGTCAAACACAGAACAAAAGTGCTTATTATTTTTTTACAACTGACACTTTGTTGTTTCATTCCAACTTCTGATCATTTATAGTAAACAGTGCAAAATACCAGAGCTGGATCATGGTTAAGTGGGGCCCGAGGAAGGGTAATAGATTGGGCCCCCCCAGAGCAGCCGCTCCTGCAGCAACCTACTACTGCTCCAGCAGCAGCTCCCTCCCCAGCCACTCCAGTGGTCCTTTACTTGGCTGTTTCTCCTCAGTTACCATAAACACCGTTCAAACCTGTCAGCATGCATACTATTTCCTTATTTACTTCTACAATGATTATAGATATTAAAATAAAATAGCACAAACACTGAGCCATTTGCTAAACAAACAATACAGTCTTACAATGAAAACAGACTTAGCATGAGCAGTAAACTTCTCTGCCCTTGAAACACTTATTCATTGAAATGGCATGACAACCCACATTCATTTTGTATCTGGCCAGTGGAGGACTAAGCTTACCCCTGGGCCATTTTCAAACCATAGGCTCCTTACACATTTTTAGGGACATGCATACATGTATGCATTCCTTGATTCACCATCCTGATTGTATTAAATTATATTCCATGTATAATGCAGCACCACATGTTAAAATGTGTTTTAAATTTGTAGTTTTGAACAGTCTTCTTGTAAGCAATGAAACAAAATGTATGAAACAGTAATGACAAAACAACCCATTTCAGAAAATTTCAACCATAAAAGGCCACTCAAACTTCTATCATAGTCTACCAATATCAGTAAATATGCAAAATCTCTGCAAAAGTAAGTCATCTAAAAAATTCCACATTAAAGGGATCTGTAACTAATGAAGAGGTTGCTGCTAGCAAACAACTTTATATTTCATTGTTTCATCTACAAATAAAGTGCCTGTTGCCCTTGAAGAATGAATTGCCTTTGTTAGATTAAATAATGATAAGCTAGTAATATTGCAATAGGGAATGGATAGCAAACTGATGACAGGTTCTTAGTTACTAGGTAACTCCTCCAAATGAGGACATTCACAGGACTGCAGCATCCACTCCCTTTAAAGTACACCACAGTACAGGATCAGCGATCCATCTGCCTGCTGTGGGAGTAGAACCCACAGCCTTCTGCAACAAACGCAAGCATACTAGCTGTTGTGCTAATAATAATGCAGACAGACTTAGCATAAGAAGCACTAAAATTCTCTTCCCCTGAAGTTCTCAACTACCTGTAAAATCCACGTGACACTCATGAAATCTCTCAACTTCGTAGCACAAGAAATCTGGAGAAAACCAAAATTTATTTGGGGGGGGGGGGGCAAAGACCCAAAACCAGCGACACATTTTAAATATTTCTTGTATAATCTTAGAAAGTTGCTAAAATAAAGTGGTTTGTATTGCCATGTGTTTCCTGAAAGATAGGAAGACTGAAACTTAAAGGGCTATCATTATTTAGTAAATTCAGTTCTCACTGATTTGCCAAAAAAATACAGATTTTAAGAGGAACAGACCAAAAGTATGAGCCAAATATTCTGTGAAAATCTGGAGAATTGAGAGCTGTGGACTCAACTCTCTGAATCACAAGTGGTGGTATGGGTAGAGAGTTCAGGCTCTTGTTTCTTGTACCTAAGGTACAGCATTTGAGCCTGAATAACACTCACCACCAGGCATACCTAACTGGGGCATTACACACACACATTCTGGCAGCAATGATCAGCACACGGGGGGGGGGCAGCATAATTCTCCTTAAAAGCTGTACCTTGTACCTAAAAACACAAAATATTTAGGCTCAAATGTGATTAGACACTCGCATACACTTACCAACAGAACAGCTAGTTAGTTTAACTTCTATGGGCTTGTGTTTGAATTCACGTTAGCATGCGATGCACACATGGGTCTTCCTTAAAGAAGACAAATCCGCGTTGGGTCCTCTTTAAAGAAAAACTCCATCATGGAGTTTTTTTCTGATAATTGCCTATGTCGCTTCATTAATAATTCCCCAAGAGACAGGTCTTGCAGCTGTAAAAGTGGGGGGAGGTGCCCCCTCCCCCTCGCTCTATGGTTCCGGCACCCTTGATGATAATCTGAAATTCGACCTGCATATATAAAATTGCATAAGAAAAACTCATCAAAAACAAGGGATGCTTTATAGAGCCAAATACTTTCTCACCGACACAACAAAGCTACACTGCCACTACTTATCTCCTCCCCACACGTCTTTATGGTGCTCCCATCCTTACTAACCTTCGGGCATCACAAAAATAAAAACTTGAACAATGCTATAACAAAGTTACTACATTTGCAGCAAATACCATTTTCAGAACCCACCACTATATAGCAGTAAAAACTCAAAACTGATTAGAACTACCCTAGCAACTAACATATACACAGCTCCATACCACCTATAAAATTATCCTGAATCCATCTGCTCATCCAGCACTAAACAGCATTCTGTACAACTACGTTCCTAGTTGGTCATTGCAATCCAGTGACCAAAAACTCCTGTCTGTCCACAAACCTATTAAATCTGCTGGGCATTGTCTGAACTCATACCATGTTGTTAAGGCCTGGAACTCCTTATCTCTATCTATTAGGTCAATACCCTCTGTCCCATCCATCAAAACTATTCTGAAAGACTTGCTAGCCAAAAGCTGGCTCTTTTCTTGCTCAAAACTATGATAAACTACATTGATAAATCTGGACAAATACATATTCATACCTTACATATTTTTGTTCTCCCTTCTTCACTCATTTCCTTTCTTCTATTGTTTTCTCTCTAAATATAGCATAAACCTACATTTCCTCTCACTTCATATTGCAGTTCTTGTTTGTATTATATTACCCTACCTTTAATTTCTCTATAAATGGGCTAAGATTTCTCTGTTAAATTGTCATACAACTTGCATCCACTTTTAGCCAATGTTTTCATATTATGTCTAATATGGTATAATTATTTAAACTGTATTTGTTTTTTTGTATTATTTTTAAAGGCTGTAAAATTATTATTCTTAAAATGTTTAGTAATACTTTGGAGCTTTTCTCCCTGGGCCTTCACTGAAAATGGGGTTCTACCCAGTCAGACTTTCACGGTAATCAAATGTCAATAAATAAATAATTCTTTCACAAATCACCAGGCTGGTTGATTAATCTGCTTACTACATCTTGCATTTTTTGGGTAATCCTTCAAGCCCCGATAGTCACAAAAGTATATTCCCATGTACCTTTCTTCTTATTGTCTTCACACATCTCCAGCAACAATTGAGCACCTGTATACATACATATATACATATGTATATATGTATGTATATATATATATATATATATATATATATATATATATATATATATAGATATATATATGTATGTACATATATATATACACACACACACACACACACACACACACACACACACATATATATATATATATATATATGTATATCTATGTGTGTGTGTATATATATATATATATATATATATATATATATATATATATATAGGTTTACTATCAAAATGTAGAAGTGCAGTTAGTCAAGAAGGGTAATGACAAATGTGTGTTGGCTGATTAACGTATTGTCGAACTGCAATTGTATGAATGTCCCTTCTTATTTTTGCAAGGGGGACAAGCCACCTCTACATCCCTCCATGTGGGGGACAAGTCCCCCACAACACTGGAACTTATATATACCAACTCCGAGATTACCATACCTTGGAGAAAAGGGACTAGTCAGAGAAATTGCATCTCGGACTTAGTATATATAAGTCCAATCTTTCAGTCAGTCAGTCTCTGTACTTCGGGACCCTCTCTAGCAGTTCCCGAGTCCCCGATATTTCAAATGGTTACTTCCTACAGGTCTTATTGGTCCAGAAGTCTTTTCACTTTGTAACAGCCTCTAATCTTAACTCCAGCAACCCATTTCTAGGCATGGCTTATCATGCCACTAATCTTAACATTTTGATGCCTGGTCTACAGCAGAAGGAAAACAATTCCTAGCTGAGTGTTTGGTTGTTGCCTAAGAATATTTAACTTTCTTCCTGTTGCAATTAAGACATCAAACTTCCATTCCCAAAGCCCCCCTCAACCTAGATTCCATTTTACTTTCTTCTAGTCATTCAGTCTTCCTGTTTTATTAACTGATCCCAATAAATCATAGGCATCTTCCTACTTTTCCTTACTTCTAGCCTTCTTCTCCTATTACCTTCCCATGTGCAACCTTATTTTCCAGCCTTGCAGTTAATCTCCTCATTAGCCATTCAAAACTGCCACCAATCACAAGGAAAGGCAAGGAGATATACTCTTCCCTTTGAAAAAGCACTAGGACACCCTTTCCAACTTTTGGCCATCTAAATCTGCAGGTCACACTATATTTTTCCATTGACCACATAACCTTCCACTTGTAGCAAATGCAGAATTTTAAACCTCAAAACCTTATAATAAATTGCTGGATCTGGAACTGCCAACTTCCTCCCCTAGTCTCTCAGTAACATTAATCTATCTCACAGAATTATTGGCTTAAACATATCCCACATTACTTATATTTCTCATCACCCTTAGAAACATTTGCAGAGGTCTGATGAAAAAAAATGAAATGTATAGAGCAAGAGGGTACCATAATAAATGTTACAGCTTATGATGCCCCAGTGGCACAGAAGGATGACGCTTTGAATGCATCTCATATAACCCATGTTCTGTTATCAACACTGGTGCTGGAGAGGTCGGACTGGAAATGAAAGAAATAAGAGGTCTTTGCCATCTCATCCATTATGGGAGAAGTGAGGCAACTTTGCTCTGCATCTTGGGTGACACCTAAAGGAAGCACCGTGAGTTGCACCAATGGAGCATTAGACTACAGGCCATGTGCTATCAAGTGCTGCATGGCATTTAGCACCTGGGAAGTAGTGTGTTTATAAAGATATGCCCACCTTCCCCAGGTCAGGCAGTATTGTGGCATTCCAGAGAGCCACCAAAAGAAGAGAGCTCCAGGAGCAGACTGCTCTGCAGGACCCACTAGCTGTACCACTTCCTACTGCACACATCACACAGCTGGTGGAATGAATAGAGTGATCAGGCTGTGAGGTTCTTGCCTAGCCCACGGATACATGACTTTTACCTTCGTGGAATGAATAAGTCAATCAAATACTGGTAATGGAGTCATCATACAGGGTTCTGGGTGAGGGTATAAATAAATTACAACTTGCACTCTTTGATCTAGTTTAAATAGTAATGTTTTCTGACTCTTCACATCTGTTTTATAGCAATTCAACATTTCCTTATTATTCTTTTGCACTAATGAAGAATGAAACCACTCTCCCATGTATTTAACATATCTCGTATCCTAGCTATGTGGAAACTTTGGGTTTAGGTCTGAAGATAGAACATAAGTAATTAGTATTTTACTAATTACTACACAAATCTATTAATTACCTTTATTTTTAAAATTAATATTTTTTTGTTTGTTCTCTCCACTGTAACTGTTTATGTGCCGCATACCATTGTAAAAACATGTCTCCTGCAATTTGTGTGTATACTGATCATGTCTAAATAACTAAATGTGTCTGTAATTTTTCTTTGTGGAGCTTTTCTCCCAGGACCTCTGCTGAAAAAGGGCCTTTTCAGCTCAGTCAGACACCCCTAGTTAACAAATGTAAAATAAATAAATAAATAATTACTTTGGCTTTATCCACATTCACCTTATAATGTAATATAGGTAAATAGGTTCATAGGTAAGTACTAAGCTAGTTGCCCTTGCAAGCCATTTTAAGCCTAACTAGTTTCCCTTTTTGTGCTTGAATTAACCTATCCATTTGTTCTTAGAGTGGCCTTACCCATCCTGTAGTCAATAATTATGTATTACCCCAATGAGAATAACTGGGATCATACCACAGATAATTTGAGGGGACCCACGCATGGGATAGAGTATTTAGAAGCTGCCTCTATTAGTAGTACAAGGTGCAGTCCTTAGATAAATTGTCTGTATCCATTTCATAGATCCAAGTAGTTCTTGAATGTGGACAGAGATGAGCTAGGTTTTATATGGATGGGAGTATGTTCCAGAACAGTGGCACCCTCTATGAGATAAACCTGTCCCTCATAACTATTCAGCTGATGTTGCGGAAGAGGTTTCAATTCCTAGAGCAGTTATTTCTCATGCCATTTGACTTGCTAATGTACAGTAGATCCATAAGTACTGGGTCAGAAGATGCCTTGTATGCTAGACACAAGTTACCGTTTAACAGTCTGTACTATACCGAGTATAATGTCAGGGCTTTGAGTCAGTCCATGTGGAACAAATTGTTTAGGCCTTGTAACCTTTTAGTCAGGCATCTCTGTGGGCATTTCAGTTAATAAATGTGCCTGGATAGATACATGCCAAAGGGGGCATTATACTCAATGATTGGCCTAATGAGGGCTGCATAAAGGGGGGACAATGACATCCTTAGATCTAGACACAATCCCTTTTCAGCTAAATCTCTGATGTCAGAAAATAATGATGCTGTATCTCCATCCAGGCTTTCAAGACAAACCAACATGCCATCAACTTATAATATGATTTTAATTTCCCATCCATTAATGTTGTGTCCCTTAATAGTAGGTCATCTTATACTCACTACAAAAGGTTCCAAGTGCAATGCGATCAATAATGGTGAAGGGATAGCAAACAATATCTTCACTAGACCCTGTGTGACTCCAAACATTAATATTACTTCATCAGATGCTTTTTACAGTATTCAGACTCAAAACAACCACCTCTCTGTCCATCTCCTGAAAATCCCTTTTAAGATTGCCTTAAGTATACTATCAAATTTCTGCTGCTTCAACCACAAGCTCACTCTGATCTAAATCTATTAACTGCTATATATTCTTTGACAACCTTGAAGCCAATAATCACAAAAATGTTATAATCATAACTCAGTATAAATATGGGTCTACAGGAGGATGCTCACTCCGTGTCCTGCCATCCATCTGCATCACCGCCATTAAAAACTGGTTTCCAAGAATCTGGAATACACCCTGTCTTCATAATGTATGTACCTACTCTGATTATGTTATATTCATATATTGTACAAATACTGTAAGTTTTGTGATCTGCTGATTGAGCTATGAGATTATATTGCATATGACTGTTTGCATTTTAACTGTTTCTGCCTTTTACATGTTAACATCCTGACACTGTTATCTGACAACTTTTATTGCATACAAATGTCACACCTGCCTAAAATGTCAGCATTCTACTTGATCCTAATTGTTAATAACCTATATAATTCAATTGTAACTTCTTTGAGCTTTTCTCCTCAGGACTCCACTGAAAATGGGCACTAGCTGCCCAGTCGGATTATCCTGGTAAAACAAATGTTAAATAAATAATAAAATAACCTCACGAAAGATCTAAATTAGTGGAACATATAGACTCTCCCTATCTAATTTCCAGCTTCAAGAGTAAGCCATCTGGCCCAGATGTTTTTGCTATGGCTAACTTACCTGTTACCTATTTCACCTCCTCGACTGGTGAAATGAATGCATCAGCTTGTTTAGGGGAGAGTTTTGCAAGATCTGACATATTAAAATGCTCCAGTACTTCTGCCTGTTACTCCTCCTTTTGTAGCACTTCTTTCCATAAATTCAAAAAAATAGGTATAGATGGTGCCATCATTCCTTCTGAAATCCTGGCCCTGTGCCCAGACAGCTGAGAACATAGTGCAGAGACAATCCTTTGCACTAGGCAAAGACAAACTGACAAACTCTTTTGGTATCTGGATGACTCTGAAAAAATACATTCTTTTTAGCCATTACTTTAAGACTTCATACTGTTATTCAGTATTTCTTTTTTTAGCCATCATCATCATCAACCCCGTTTTTCCCATTTTCTGCATGGAGTCAGGGTGTTGTGTCAACTGTTACCATCTGACTCGATTCAATGTCACTCTCCTACCTTCACTGACACCCATGCTTGATTGTCACAGGTCTTTTCTCACACAATCCATCCACCTCTTTGCTTGGTGACCTCAATTCCTCTTGCCTTCTTTCTGTCTGTCCTAAATCTTCTTCACTAGATTGTTTTCTGATTTTTGCAAATGTGTCCAAAGCACCGTAGTCTGTTCTCTTTAACCTTTTCTGCAATTGAGGCTACTTTGGCTTATGTTATGATTTTCTCATTTTGTCATCTGTACCACAGTGTGAATCCTAACACCCATCTCAGATACTTCACCTCCATCACCTCTAACTTCCTCCACTGCTCTGCCTTCACTGCCCAGGTTTTTGTACCATACAGTAGTACTGCTCACACCACTGTTTTGTACACACTGTCAGCTTCTTTGGTGTTTTCTGTCATACACTACTGATAACACTCTATACTATTTGACTGTAGCTCCTCTGATTATAGCTTTAACCTTCACATTCAGGCTCTTTTCTCCTCAAACAACCTTCTGAAATGCCTAATGCTGTTAATCTTTTCCATTATTTTCTCTTCTATCTCAGTCTTCAACTTCTTCTGATTTCCCCACTTACTGGCTTGGCAACTGTCTATTTGTACTGATCCTGTGTGCCTTCGGTTTTGGAGTCCATTCCCCTGTCATGAGCTGAAGTTCCTATTCAGTGACTACTTCACAGCTGAGGGCAGTAGAGACGTATCAGTCTCCTGATACTGCATGAAAGTGTTTGACAGGGTGATTTCTTAATGAATACACAGTAGTAGAAAGTAAGTTGGGAGATGAGCAGACCAGGATGCAGCACAACCAATCCAATGTGTGCAGTCAGATAGACAGTGAAGAATCGGCTGTGGATGAGGACATGCCTAAACTTAGAGAAAGCACATGACAAGGTCCCAGGGAAGCTAATTAAGGCAGTCCCATGATGGTCTAAAGTCCCATAAACAGTGGTAGAATTACTGCAGGTATGTATAAGGACTCAGTGACACAACCATGAACAGTGTTCAGACTCACAGAAAGGTACCCTGTGGGAGTGGATGGGGCACCAGTGAGCCCACTCCTGCTTATACTGGCTGTGCACTAAAGATGGATGGGACAGATCAACAAAGCTATATGCAAATGATGTTGCATTGCAAGCAGAGTCTGAACAGGAACTTCATTTAATAGTACCTGTACCTTATTCTCATCATGAGACCCAGCCCATCGTCTCTCTCTGTTTCTAGCCTTTTAAGATAATCTCGCTTTTCTAGCAACCCCCTTCTACTATTCTCCCATAGAGCTGCCACATATGCTTTGACTGACTTTGCTAGATTCATTGTATATCTCTCTCAGGCATTAATTAGATTAATACCATCTCCAATGACCATTTCTCTCATACCCTGAAACAAATTCCTGCACCCCCTAAAGTTATCTTGTTTAAAGCACTAGATGGGGCATCTCTGATTATTCACCTGTGCAATGCTTATACAAACAAAAGGTGTCACCTGTGTAGGAGCATTTTCATAGACAAGCTTTGAGCATAAGGATCTTTTGGCCTTTACTAGTGATCAGTCAAGATATAAACCCTATCACTCCTACAGGATGTGCCATACCTACCTAAATAACACACAAATTCTACTCTTGTTTCAACTTCTTCCTCTACATCAACCAGTCCTATTGGTTTTAAATAATGGGGCACACACCTCACAACTCACAACACTATACGTCTTCTGGGTCAACTTAAACTGCCCATCTTATTTGTAGTGACAATCTAGTCACCCAGAAATATTCATAGACTTTGCTGATAGCTAAGCACAGAGGTTGCTGCCTCCCTTAAACCTTCCCTGTGTCATTTGCAGAGATATGTACCCACTACAAACCATACATACAAATAATTCTCAGGTACTTACCTTTAATTACCCCATATTTCCCCTGCTTAATAAACTAAAGAATCTTCAAATGCCAGTGGCTAGATTTTTCATAATAATATTATTCCTTTCTTCGGTGCACACCTGTGAATTGCACTGGCTGCCTGATCCAATTTTCTTTTTATTAACTTTAAATAATCTAACTTACCTAAACATAACTCTTGTAAGCTTCAGATACTACCTGACCCAACCTTTCTTCCATAGATGTGTTAACCCAATTTTATGAAAGCAATTTTAAAGAATTATCCACTTATCCTTTCTGCCTATGCCAAAATGTAATCTTGCTGCAAAAAAAATGTGCTTTATCCCCCTTCCTTAATATCACTTAATTTCTTCTATTGTTACCATGTATGACACTGACCTTCACAATGTAAACGTTACAAGCAACTCTATATAATCCTTTAACATTGTGATTCAGTTTCCTTATAGAGAAAACATAGAAATAGCACACAAAAAGTGTTTAAAATAATGAAAAGGGTGAGGTTGGCATGAGAGTTAAAGTCTTTACCTCATAGATACAAGATACAGGTTTGATTCTGACCTTGGTTTATTATCTAGGCTTAAAATGACCCTTCATGGCAGTTAGTCTATAATTGTAAAGTTTTCTTATCTAACATTTTTAACTACTAAAACATTCATAGCTGTATACAGTTTTATTTTTACTGCTAACCCCATTATTATCTGTTTAGCTGTAAATGAATAAGTATTACCCTAGAGTTCAGCCTCCCCCCAACTCCGATATATGAGCAAGCACTCAGACATCTCCTGCCCGTGCCGCATATATAATGCAGCTGCAACTTCAGTTTGCATTCCCACTCTCTCTTATATCCCTTTTTCTTTTTTTATAAATCCATAACAGTATTCTTCCACACTATATAATAAGCAGAAGACTGTAGAAAGAAGAACAGCTTTTATTTTGTCAGGCTTTCCACCATTAGTATTTGCGTTGTTACGCTATATACTTATTCAGCAATGCCCCTCCCGCAGTAGAAAGTAGAAAAGGCAGAACACTATATCACGTATTATAAATAAGATCCTACAGGTTTTGAACATGTATTTTCTGTCTGAGGTCCATCTGAGTCACATCAACCATAAGGGATGGCAGCCCACTGTTTATTCAGACCCACTGCTGCTTATTTGCATATGGGTCTGCTCTTTGGCCAATAAAGATACACAGTAACCAACTAACTGCAATGCTTTACAGTCCTGTGCTGCTTTTGAAATTAATATACCACAGCAGCTGAAAACATTTTTAGCTATCAGCCCCCCCCCCCCCCCCATAACTTCTGCATGACTTCTAATGTGCTCAGTATTTGTTAATTACCTCAGTGGACTGACAATCACTTTTGGTCTTCTATATCCAGCCATGTCCATCCCATCTTGGCCTGCCTCACCAAAGGAGTATCAGTCTCGTCACAATTGTCCCACATTACTCAGCTAGTCAGTCCAGCTCTAACATATATCATGCCTATTCCATCTTCTTTGTCTAGTAGTTGCCACATGTCCTGCTGAAATCTCAGATGAACCAGACCATGAAAATGCTTAACAGAAATAAAAAAAATGCACCCAAAAAAACTCAGCAAACCCAATTAAGTTTATAAACACTTGATTCAATCTGAACAAAATACTTTAATAGATGCCACATCTGCTAAGCCTGAACCACTATTTGTCACTTTGCATGACAACATTCCATCTGCTACTGACAGAGTGCAATGTGCATCTTCTGCTGTTTTATCACTCTCAGGTGCTTGTCCCATCTCAGCTGAGCTCCACTATTGAGTCAAGTTTGACCTCTGTCTCTGAAGCATTTTAGGGCTTCCACTGCTACTGTCAAGGCTTTGCTCCTGAGTGTAAGACAAGTTTAAAGTACTCTGGCTATAACAACTTGAAATGAAGTCTTCTCGTTTTGCTTTCTTTGATCATTGAAGCAAACTTTGCTCCTTTCTGCCATGTTGGCAGTGAATATTCATTTTTTACAGAGACCCACTGGTCTTCTGCCTGCAGATTCCTCCAAGCTTCCTTAACACAATCAGTATTCGTTCCTTCATTCCTTACAGTTCCAGCCTTATCAATATGTGCCCTGGATGCCTCAGTGCAGTGGTTACACTTGAAGTGTAGAATATGTGGGCTGCCTCTGTCTGTACACTACTCTTCGGCATCTTGCCAAATGCTATTGAAGAAAAAAGTACAGTTCCAAGACTTCAACCTCTCAGACCCTATCAGCTGTACTACAGAAGTTTCCAGTGACTTCTTTTCCTTCTTCAGTCTGATTGCCGTATCAAAGTGTTCCAACAGTATGCCATAAAACTCAACATTCTTGGTAGCAGTCCTAGCCAAATATAATCTAACGTAAAGTTTATGTTCTGTATTTTAGCCAAAATTAAATGCAACTAGGCTTTTGTACCATCTTCCAGAAGAGGCCACCTAATGGGACCAGTGTTCCCTTCCTGACCTAAGAGAGTGAATGCTATACGTCTGTCACTCTGTCTGTCACTCTTTCTTTTCTTTTCTCTGTCTCGGCCCTTTTTTAGGAAAAGTAAATCTCTTTTCTTCTTACAATTACTCTTCTTGCCTTGTCTCAGCATCAGTATTGTTTGCAATCATGCAGCTCTATTATTTTTTATTTGTATTTTTTATTCAGAATAACTACTATCACCTTTAATATATTTATATAACTTCAGGAGAGAGCAAGACGAGATCTGTAAGCTACATTGGGCAGCACATTAGACATCCAGTTTAAATTAAAATTTTGAATTGAATAATTTCTTGTTATTTAAGAAGTGAAAAGAGAAATTAAATATGACTAAGCATTACCTTAAAAAGATAAGTTATCATGTAGCCATTTTGTTGAGTGGATATGTGTGTTTGGCTGAGTGTGTACATGTTGAAAAGACAATGTTTGGTTGGAAAGGTAAGTGTTTTCTTTTGATTTTAATGCAGAAAGTTTCTGATTTACCAAACATTTTTGTATTAGGGTGAGTGTGTGTGTGTGTGTGTGTGTGTGTGTGTGTGTGTGTGTGTGTGTGTGTGTGTGTGTGTGTGCACGTGTGTGTGTGTGTGTGTGTGTGTGTGTGTGTGTGTGTGTGTGTGTGTGTGTGTGTGTGTGTGTGTGTGTAAAAGTGTGCATGTGAGTGCCTGTGGGTTAGGGCTACAGTTAGGACTAGACAAGGGGATCGATTTAGTGTTTTTTGTGTGTGAGTGTGTGTGTGTGTGTGTGTGTGTGTGTGTGTGTGTGTGTGTGTGTGTGTGTGTGTGTGTGTGTGTGTGTGTGCGTGTGTGCGTGTGTGTGTGTGGTCTGTGTGTCAGTGGAAGGTTAGAGTGTGTTTGCAAGTGTTTATCAATTAGAGTTAGAGTAAATGTTAGTAAAGGGACAGATTTAGTGTTGTGTTTGTTGCATGTGATGTGCAAGTGTCTTATTTTATGGACAGGATTTTTGGAAGGTAAGATGTAAGACTAGGGTTAAGGTTAGCACACATTATTATGGTGGTAACGAAGATGATGGACGAAAAACAAAAACAAATTTACAAAATAATAGAACTGAAGTAAATGCTGTTACCTCTTGGTCATGTTTATATAAATAATAAATAAATGTTAACATTTATTCACAGTATTTATTACCTGATTTCTGGTAGAAGATTGAAAATTATCCTGTACTGGCTTGTTCTTCAAACAAATGTGTCCAATATACACTTAGAGTTTACTGACACAGCTGCTAGCTTAAAATGCTCTTTATTGCCATTGCATTCAGAAAATGTTCACAGACATTTATTTTGACAGTAGAATTTAGCAAAATGTTGGAGTCAAGTATACTCTGGCAACTGTTTCATAATAAGGATATTGCATCTTGAAAATAAATTAAATCAAAATTAAATGCAGGAAAGATTAAGTAGTATACGTTGTTTCATAAACCAAAAGAAGTATAAAAAACAAAATTACTTACATAATACCATAAGGAAACTGTTCATATACAATATATAAACAATGTATTTAAGACGTACAAAGATGTTTTCAAGTATGTTTTCCTGTCCCTCATATGAATAAACAGGCCTTTGTGTCTGACATGCATATACACACATACTTCTATGAGCTCATTTACATAAAGACATAGGCAAAGCAAGGCTTATTGAAAAAGTATTACAATGCAAATAATATCTAAATAACTGCACTTTAGTTAATAAATGAGATAATACAGAGGCACTAACCTGCACACAAAGATTTTTATTAAATCATTTACAGCAAATAAGATGTTAAAGAACAATATGCAATAATCAAGTTATTCAACCTAAATCACCAATAGTCCTGATTACAGGTAAGTTTTCCATACTGTTATCAAAGTTTGCATTGTATTCTTTCACTGGAGATATGTACATTCTCCTGAAAAGTTTCAGTCAGTTATGCAGGACATTACTAGACAGATATGTGACTGCAACGTCTCTCTTCTCGGCCAGTGATCAAGGAGCATCAATCCTTACCATTGACACCATGGGGAAGGTTCACTGAGAAAGAGAATAGACACATACAGTATTTTCAGATGCAGCTCTCTGCACCAAGTACAATTTCCCTTAAGAACACACAGGGAATGCACACTCCAGTCCTGGGGATGGGATTTTTCTCTAGGCCCCAAATAAGACCCCCTACAGCTATAGAGTTAAGTCCTTACCTGGGTGTTCCAAGCCAAGTACTCCACCACCATCTCTGTGAAATAAGTGCTCTCAGTGTCCCTGTTGAAAGAAGCTGACACACACTTTCTCTGAGATTTGATTTTCACACAGACACACACACACACACACACACACACACACACACACACACACACACACACACACACACACACACACACACACACACACCTGGGAAGGGTTGGCACAGCTTACCCACTTTGCCACCTCCACCCAGACTATAAAGTAGAAACACTGCCACCAGAACACCCACAAAGCCAGCTACTCTAAGCATCTTACCAGGGTACTCAATTAGCCTTAGTAAAATTAATACTTATACAAATGGTAGTATTAACCAAGCAGCAAGACTTTCAGGAATGTGAAGCTACAGTGCCATTAAATAAGTGCAATTACTATCACAGGTTAAATATTTTTTAAAAGACCAGCCACAATGAAAGGTATAGATATATTTAATAATAAATAATAAAAAGAAAACATGAAAATGCTGAATATCTATTTACAATAAACACCAGAGTATCAGATCACAGGAAATATAAAAACAACATTGATGGAAATACTCAAATACAGAAAAAAAACAGCATTTAACTAATCTCACTATTGAACTGACTGACTAAAGAATTACTGTTCCCTACTTACTTGCTAGAGTAAGGTAAGATGAACGTGGATGAGTGTCTCTTGTCTGGTCTAATAACAAAGTGCTTCTATCACCTCTTCTACTAGTATTCAAATACAGTTTCAGTGCTGGCTACAGAATGACATCACATCTAGTCACCTGATTCTGTGGTTCCCACACTTCTCCCTCACTAGATATTGAGCCAAGATTTGGCACAGATGTGTCACAATCCACACATAGAACTTTAGCTAAAGGTTTATTACAGCATTTGGAAATTATAAAACAATTCCAACTCTTCCACCCTTCCTGCAGAAAGGCTTTTCACAGATATTGTCTCTCTGGCTACATTCAGACCTGTGAGATAAAATCTTTATGGCCTAAACTATGCCATTTAATTTCAGACTATTTTTCTTAAGGTAAGCTGGGATGAACTTAACCCCTTTCCTTCGAATATTCTCTGTTAAAATATATACATATCCTCAGATACAACAGTATACTCTGAGATACATGTATATTTCTTTTCTGTCCAACAGGGTCCATAGTTGATACATTTTTAACACAAGCAACTTTATTTTTAACACAAGCATCTGTACATATTAACTTGATATTCAAATGGCATGCAATTCTTTACAAAACTCCAGCAAGCTATGCTGGCATATGTTACACATGCACTACCCTACTCTCTGGCATAACTAGCACTACCTCACATCATCACATCTCTCCCCACTTTGAAAGCTCAAGCTAGTTTTTCAAGTGACCCTGGTGGAATGTTGCTTGAGAGAAATAACCCTGTCTGGAAACACATTAACCCATACCCTGTCTTGAAAGCCCATCTGCATTGGTATTGCTGATCCCTTCTACTGAGGTGTCAGTTTGAGCCTCAGACTCCTCCTGCCACCCACTGCAGATACTCAGCACAAGGGCCTCTCTATCATGATAAAGCTTCCATCATGTTAACTTGGTACAGTTTGTGTCCCTGTCTCCTGCCTAGCAGGTTTACCATGTAGTTAACATCACTGACCTTCCTTACCACTTTGAAGGGTCCTTCCAGAGCTGCCTGCAGCTCATTGTGTCTGACAGGGATGAGCATGATAACCTGCTGTCCCAGAGCATAGTCTCAGACCTGAGCACTCCTGTCATGCCAGACCTTTTTCTGCTGTTGGGCACCTGCCAGGTTCTCCTAGGCCAAGCCCATGATCTCCCTAAGCCTTGTCCTAAGGTTTAGGACATATGCCACAACAGACTCCTTGTGGGATTCACACTCAGCTTCTTATTCATCATGAATCAAATCCAAGGGTCCCCTCAACCTATTCCCATAGAGCAACTCAAACAATGAAAAACCTGTGGACTCCTGTGGTAACTCTCCGTACGCAAACAGAAGATGAGGCAAATATTTCTCCCACTCTCTCTTAAACTAGTCTGCAAATGCCCTTAGCATGTTCTTCAGTGCAGAGTTTAACCTCTCCACAAGACCATTAGCCTGGAGGTGGTAGGGGGGGTGCTCTTTATGTGCTTCACCCCACATCCCTCCTACAGTCAAGCCACCAGGTCTGACATGAAATTGGCACCTCTGTCAGTCAGTACTTCTCTCAGGAAACCTACCCTGCTGAAAATATCTAACAAAGCATTTCCCACCTTCCCTGCCTCAATTGAGGACAGAGCCACCACCTCAGGGTATCTAGTAGCATAATCTACTACCACTAGGATATATTTCTTCCCTGTGAAATTTTGGGTACTAAGAGGCCCCACAATATCCATAGCTACCCTCTGAAACAGCTCCTCAATCACATGTAAAGGCATCAAAGGAGCTTTGACTTTGCTTCCTACCTTGCCTGCTTTTTGGCACTTATCACGGGTTTTGAATACCCTGTTACATCCCTTCCAGTCCCAGGCCAATGAAAGTACTACATAATACATCTCTTGGTATGCTTTATGCCCATATGACCTGCAAAAGGAATGTCGTAGGGTATGGATAGAAGTGCCAGATGGTAGGCTCTGGGCACTACCAACAGCTGTATTAGCTCATCCTTTAGCCCTCCCTCAGGGGTCCACTCTGTATACAGTTAGCCTTTGTTCCAGTATACAGACTCCCCTTTTTCTTGAGAATCAGGTGCCTCCTTAGGTACCTCCCTCTAGCCTTGTAATGTAGGGTCTGAGAGCTGAATCCAGTCTCAACTCTACCTTTGTGATGCTTCCCAGCTCCCCTTCCACAGGAAGTCTGGTATCTTCTGACAGCAGTGCTTTGCTGTCAGCCTAGGTTCTACCAGTCACCTCTGCCCTTGCATTCACCATGTCCAAGGGAATATCATTACCTATCAGCACTTGTGACCCACCTTTAGGCTTACTGCTACAAAGTAGCACCCTCTGTGAAATAGCCATATCACCAGCACCAGCTTAAGATATGGGGTCTGTCTTGGTCTCCCCCAGGCTATCAGACCCACATGCCTGTCTCCATGCCTGACTGTGTGTAACTGCATGCACACAAGGTACAAACATCATTCCCTATCCAGACATCTGCAGGGATATCCTCAAATACACCTACTTGCTTCCTTCTCCGCCCTCCCAGTCAATATGATCTCTGGACAAAGTATTTGGAATGGGGTACCTCCTAAAGCACAGACTGGAGTGGACTGTCCAAGCAAGTACTGCTCCTCTTTAACCATTGCAGGCTTCACAATAGTTATGTCAGAGGCTGTGTCTGTCTTGGCAGTGGCCTGTTCTCCATCCACTAAGATAGGATACAAACTCCAGTGATAGTTTGGTACCCCTGGTTTCTCCAGACAACTTACCAATGGCATACTGTTACTCCCACTTGCAGGCTCCCCAATGTTTTGTTCCCCACCTTGCTTCAGTAAACATTTGTATGCTACATGGCCCCTCTGGTTACATTTAAAACATATAAACCTTGATCCTGGCCATGTACCTGAACTAGTGGCTTCTCCTGTTTCTTGTGAACTCTGTTGGGTTGGTATAAGCTGCTCACCATGGGTTCCCTTATATACACGTGCAGCATGAGGTATCCCCTTCTACCAGTCACCTCTGCCCTTGCATTCACCATGTCCAAGGGAATATCATTACCTATCAGCACTTGTGACCCACCTTTAGGCTTACTGCTACAAAGTAGCACCCTCTAAGTAGAGATCCGCTTTTCTCCCCAGCTTATCTTCAGAGTTGCACTCCTGGTCTGCCAACCAGATTCTCATGTCCTCAGGCAAAGTACTAAGGGCTTGCTCCCTCACCAAAAGGTCTGCCAGCCTTTCAAAAGTGGTGACCTGACACCCATTCACCCACTTATGAAAATAAGTACTTAGCTCAGCAATATAATCACATACACTTTCATCTGCCTTATATCTATGCTCACAAAATGATATTTCTGTAAGCTTCAGGTGTAACTTAAAACATTCCAGTAAACATTGTTTAACCGTGTCATAATTTAAACAATTTGTATCAGACAATTTAGAAACAGCAGCTAACACTTTACCATGGAGTAAGTGGGTCAGGAACTGTACCCAGAGCCATTGGTCAACATTATACTGTTTATATATTCTTTCAAATATATCAATACAACTATCAAAATTATCACCTTCTTTATACTGTGGAAGGAATTTACTGACCTTTGTTGCTTCTAGGAGTCAGTTATTCCCTTTCCCATTACCTCAATGTTCTTGTTGAAGAGTCAGCATGTCCCTCTCATCTTGACACTGCTTCTCATTTTCTTCAGCCTCCATACACTGCAGTCTCTCTGTCAATTCTAATTCCATGCATTTTGCCTCCAGTTCAAGTCTCTTTAACTCCAAATGAGTTTTTAAATCCCTTGAGGAAAAGTGAACTGTCCTGTTTCTGAGGGCAGCACAACCCCATCACCAGACTGGTTATTTTCCTGGTTGCTGGTCTGTGCTATAGCTGTGACTAAGGCTGAAATCATTTCCTCTTTAGTCAGGTTGGCATGCACCAGTCCTTTTGATTTGCACACCTTAGTCAATTGGTTCAATGTCAACTTGCCATAATCCTCTGCTGACATATTTGCCTGCTTTCCCTGACTAAACTAAATGAACAAAAATAAATAAAACTGTTGTGAAAAATGAAACTCTATATGATTACCTTGTGGCTGATAAGAGTACGCACATCCTTAGTGATAACTGCTTACAGGCTACAGAAGTTCAATTAATATCCCACCACTGCCACCAATATGTGATGTCCCTCTTCTGGGTCAGTGATCAAGGAGCCTCAATCCCACCACTGCCACCAATATGTGATGTCCTTCCTTTGGGCTAGCGATCAAGGAGCCTCAATCCTCACCACTGACACTGGTGGGGAATGTTCACTGAGAAAGAAAATAGACACACACAAACACACACACACACACACACACACACACACACACACACACACACACACAGTATTTTCAGATGCAGCTCTCTGCAGCAAGTACAGTTTCCCCTTAAGAGCACACTGGGAAAGCACACTCCGGTCCTGGGGCTGGGATTTCTCTCCTGGACCCAAATAAGACTCTTCACTGACACAGCTAGAGAGTTAAGTCTTCAGCAGGGTGTTCCAAGTCAAGTCCTCTACAACCCTCTTTGTGAAATCAGTGCTTTCAGTGTCCCAGTTTAAAGTAGCTAGCACACACACACTCTCTTTGAGATTTGATTTTCACACACACACACACACACACACACACACACACACACACACACACACCATACCTAATTACTCTTAGTAAATAATTAATACTTATACAAATGGTAGTATTAACCAAGCAACAAGACTTTTAGGCATGTAGAGCCACATTGCCATTAAATAAATGCAATTACTCTCAAAGTTTAAATGTTTTCTAAAAGACCAGCCACAATGAAAGGTATATATATATATTTAATAATAAATAATCAAAAGAAAACATAAAAATACTGAATATCTATTTACAATAGACACCAGAGTTTCAATTCACAGGAAATATAAAAACAATACCAATGGAAAGACTCATACTGATACAGAAAAAAAAACAGCATTTAACTAATCTCACTATATTTTCCTAACTGACTGAAGAAATATGTTCCCTACTTACTTGCTAGAGCAAGGCAAGATGAAGGTGGATGAGTGTCTCTTGTCAGGTCTAATAACAAGGTGCTTCTATCACATCTCCCACTAGTATTCAAATACAATTTCAGTGCTGGCTACAGAATGACATCACATCTGGTCACCTGACTCTGTGGTTCCCACACTACCCTCTCACTAGATACTGAGCCAGGATGTGGCACAGATGTGTTACAATATACACATAAAACTTTAGCTAAAGGTTTATTACAGCATTTGGAATCTATAAAACAATTCTAACTCTTCCACCTTCCTGCAGAATGGTTTTTCACAGACATTGCATTTCTGGCTGCATTCAGACCTGTGAAATAAAAATTTTATGGCCTTAACCAAGTCATTTAGTTTCAGACTATTTTTCTTAAGGTTAGCTGGGCTGAACTTAACCTCTTCCCTTCCAGCATCCTCTGTTAAAATATATACATTTCCTCAGTTATAACACTACACTCTGATATACATGTATATTTCTTTTCTGTCCAGCAGGACCCACTATTGATACATTGTTAACACAAGCAACTTTACAAATACATTTTTACCACAAGCATCTGTACAAATCAGTTTGACATTCAAATGATATAATTCTTTACAAAACTCCAGCTAGCTATGCTGACATATGTTACACATGCACTGCCCTACTCTTTCTGGCATAGCTGGCATTACCTCATATCATCACAGAGACAAACTTGAAAGAAAGGCAAACAAAAATTAGTTCAGACATATTAAGTTGTGCTATTTCTGTTTATGATGTGTTTAGTGTTCGATTGCAGGGAAGGAAAATCAGTTTTTGGAAATAAAAAACTTCACATTTATGTGGAGTTCTCATTTAAGTTTGGCAGTAGAGCTAATGGGTATAACACTTTGCCTGAAACGGTTTACATTTCTACCTGTATTAAATAGAGTACTTGTTTTCGTCTCCATGTAAACATACTATTTCATTTTCTGTTATTGGTTGTTTTATGCTTATGAACATATTGTGATCTAACTAATGAAAGTATGGTTCCTGTGTCCAACAACCCCTTCTTCATGTTCTTCCTCCACAATATTATATTTAATACATTTAGTAACAGAAAATACCAAAAAGTAGATTCCACACTCCTAGTAGTTAAAAATTCAGCATTATCACATTCCATAAGTATTTTTCAAGTACAGCTTGTGAGGTAGCATTGACAGTTTTTACATATATGGTAGTGTTGTCAGTAACTATGCAGCATTTTACTGAATGCTTTTTTCTAGTTCTAGGACATTTAAAACAAGCTATCTCAGATGGTAACTTTTTTACATACTTTGATGAAGGCTCATTATTATTAGTCCTTGGTGCATTCAAGTCTGATATGGGGGGGTTGCAATTTCAGTTACCAACAGACATTTCACTAAAACAAGTAACTGTTCAGAAAACTTAATGTCACTCTGAGATACCCAGTTCTTAAGTTGCTAGGTGCTATTCTTTTAAATATATCTACAGCCAAGATTTCTAGACTTTGCTTCCATTATTTACTTAACTTTGTAGCCACAGTTTCAAAATATGCATTAGATCATTCATTTGTGACCGTACTGGTTTGTCCATATTAAATGTCCCTTTGTAAAATTTAAGAGATTGTACCACAGCTGAAGCCCCAGCCTTAGCTATAATTTATTATTTTAGTTTCATGCAGTTATATGCATTAGCATCCTCAAGTTTTGCGCATGATTTTAGTGAGTCACTGGTTAAATATGAAGACAGTATCCTGGCCCGCTAAGTTTAAGGCCATTTTCCTAACTTCATGTCTTTTAAATACCAGTAAACAAGCTTCCACTTTGTTTCTGCAACAAGTAAGTTTTTTTCAGGTATGTACTGGGTTTACGACTCCTAGCAAGGTGAATGGCTGGTTCATTACCTTAGATATCTGTTGATCTGAGGGGGGGCCTGAGCAAAATCTGGTCATATTTCTCAAGAACAATGGTGGTGTTCAGAGTATGCTAGTTTTTAGCATCACTGAAAAACTCTGCCAACAGAAAATGTGTTCTCAAAGTATTCCTTCCCATTGCCATGAGAACCACCTTTCCCAAAACAAATCTTCATAAGGAAACAAGGACTTTTTATACTTTCCACACAGTTTATCACACATATTGACAGAAGTCACTATTACAAATCACATTTTCTTCTATAATATACCATTTAGAATAAGCAACACAAACAGAAAATGCAATGCTACAAGTAATGTTTTTCCCAGGTTCAACAGTCATAGTGCCATAATGCATGTTAAAAGGTGTGAAATTGATTGCAGATCATATGTGTAGGTTTGGGATATTAATGCCAAGATTTTTGGATACACCAAAAGTTTTGGCATTAGGGGTAGAAGTGTGTGTACAAATATTTGAGGGTTACAGTTGGAGTAAGAGCTAGGAAAGGGGATGGATTTAGTGTATGTGTGTGTGTGTGTGTGTGTGTGTGTGTGTGTGTGTGTGTGTGTGTGTGTGTGTGTGTGTGTGTGTGTTCTGCTTTAGGTGGCTTGTGTCTGAGTGTCATATGTAGTGGTAGTGTTACAGAAAGGATATTTCCAACAATAAGGTATAGGGTTAAGGTTAGCAATAGGAGCAGAGTTAGGGTTAAGATTATGGTTAGCACACATTAGTATGGTGTTATGGGGATACTTGCATTGTACATCTGCTGATTGTAGCTGTTACCGCTTTCTCATTTTAATCATCTTGTGTATATAATTTCAATCAGGAAGATGAACTAGTTTCATGTAATTTCATAAAGATAATTATTTAATTTTGTTTGAGGTCATTCATGGTCATTAACAGGGAGATTATCAATTTTAAATTAATCTTTTTTCACTTTACAAACTTAGTTATGTAGAGCAAATGGCAGTCATAATTTTTCATGTTTCAGTACTGATTCTGATCTGTATTTCAATATGCCTATCAAAAAGGTTTTCCATGGTTTCCCTGATTGTTATACCTAATCAAGCTCTTCATTTTGGAACATTGCTGCTCACTGTGGATTCAAAAGCAGTTTATCAGCTCATAATCTGTCTAACAGGAAATTCCCCTCTCTGGGTGGTAGTCTGAATATCAGACTGTCTAATGAACCAAGTACACAGAATCATACTAAACGGTATACTCACTGAAGTAAGAGGAGTATTAACCAAATACACAGAATCATACTAAACAGCATGCTCACTGAAGTAAGAGGAGTTTTAATAAATATATGCAGCATTCAGTGCTGGAAATAATCCTGTTTAATATTTGTATCAGCAGCACTGTGACTAGGTTTGAACTAAAAGCATGACTATTTGTAAACAATACAGACATTAGCAATAAGGAAGATATGCAAAGCATTGTTAAAGGAATATAAAACTACTGATAACCCAGGAAGGAAATTTACATTCTTACCTGCAATACAAGTGCAAATTAAATAAAAAAAAGTGTATAAGTATATAGCTGACTTGAGAATACTTATACTAAGTGATGAAAAACTAAATGAACAGCTGAGAAGGTAGTCTGCAGGTTTGCTGGAATTCAGTTAGCAGTGAAATGTTTTTTGAATAGAAAATAAGAAGCTATATGCCATTATACAAAAAGTTAGTGAGACCCTACCTGGACAGATCTGTTTAACTCACCCCCCCAGGACAGGTAATGGGGGCATTCCAGTGCGCTGTCACTAAAATAGCATAAAATCAGCTGTTCATATTATTATAAATGTCTTACATACAGACAAAATGTTGACTTGGTGTAATGACCTATCTAGGCAGATCTTGTTTTTTATGAAAGCTAATGCCATAGTTTGATACAAGTTATTTTCTGCATTTAGCCTCATAAGTACTTAATTAATGGTTTGTGGACGAACCTATGTAGTACAGTATAGTATGATGTATATCCAGATTATATCAAAGTTTATACAGTAAAATGGCATTTATATAATTATACATTTTCATATGGTATGTAGGCAGGCCTAAAATACCCCTCTCTGTCTCATCTTGGTCAAAGGCAATATATTTTTGTTTCCAAAATGTTTCCAACTAGCCTAGTAATGAACATTGTTGTAAGCTAACAGGTTAAAAAAAATCAATTAGAAAATATACAGATGCTGAAAAGATGCATTTTAAAGGTACAAAGAGATATGTATGACTCTATATACAATATATGAGTTGCATGTACTAGACCTTAAGCACTAAAGAAATATAAATGAAAGGGATATTAGCAAATCATGTATAAATAAGTAGCATACTTTAGCTGAATTAACAATAGTAAATGGCTAATGATTAATTGCTGATTACAATGGTATAAATCACACAGTAACCAAATCAATGCCAACTACAATGAACACACTACTGTTACTGCGAGGTGAAAGTGACAGAGTTGTGGAATATACATTTTGTAAAGAATAGATGTTAAAAGAGTTGTGCAAGCTTTTCCGTAAGTTTGTTAGAGTTACTTGGGTGGGTGTAGGTTATCTAAAATGCAGATTTAATGTAAATCATTTACAAGGAAACAGAAACAAATAAGTGGAAGAACTTCAGGTCCTGAAATGCTGGAGTCTCCATCTAGGATGTTTATTTAGCAAATTCACTGAACTCTTTTAGTAATTTCTGAAGCCCGTGTTTTACATAGTTAAAGAGCCCAAGCATGGAGTGTGTGTTGTGCTCAGAAGAGAATGATTATTTAAAACCTTTCTCTGACTCAGGGAAAATAGCATACATGACCTAACCTTTGCCCATGTTTTCAACTATAATTAACGTCAGACTAACTAAAGTAGTGCTAATCCCATTGTCTTCTATAGCCATGGAGGTCATTGACAGCAGGCTACTGAAAAGGATCAAATTATGAGCTTGCTTGAATCAGATCTCCGTTATATTTAATATGTTTCCTTCCCTTGTTGCCTTGAGCACGTGTAAGTACACAGGTTCAGTGGCTATAGTGGGATTTATGGAAATTAGGCAAAAGCTAAACATAGTGGGATTTATGCAAATTAGGCAAAAGCTGAACATGATACCTGAAGCAATAAAGGTTTTGAAGTTCTAACCGCTGACAGCATAACAGCTTTGAAGCTTCAGTCACCATGCAGTTCCACCGTAATTAGAACTTCAGACCTATTGTTTTGCCTTATTACATTCAGAAGAAAGTATAAGTGACTGTATTAATGCAATAAAACCAGTCCTGCTGACTGAAACAATGATTTTTCATGCTTCAAGTGCAACTTCTTTACTAGTATCTTGCTCTCAGACCTATTCATAGTTGCAATATTCCTTCAGGCTTAATGTTTCTGTTTTTTGTTTCTGTCTTCTCTGCAGTCATTTTTACTTTTCTATTGGTGCCTTTTTCCCTCTGTTGTGCTTAGTGGCACCACTCCTTCAGGCTTACACTTTAAAATTCTTTATTAGTGTATTGTTTCCAGTCAGACTTTTTTCTTCTTAAAATTTGACAAATGGCAGGTTTGACTGTGTGGTTCTTTTGCATTTATCTGCAGTCAGTATACGGCTATAACAAGAACTCATTACTGATAAATGATTACTTTAAAATGGAAGACCTGCATTGGCCTTTAGTCCACAATAATATTTCCTCTGTGCAGAGTTTCTGTAAAACTGCCTAATTGTAACTTTTCTGTAACTAGGTCTTTAACTTCCAGACTGGGTGAACTGCTGTAATTTGTTACAGTAATACGTCCTGCCTACACTAGAACTGGTGAAGTACCCTCTAATGTCAATATTTAGTAGCTTTATACCATTATAAAACAAATACTCTGCATGCCCTCCTCTCTGCATAAATAGTATCATTATTATATATATATATATATATATATATATATATATATATATATATATATATATATATATATATCATGTAACTCAGATTACTAGTGGCTATCAGCTATTTTATCTTTATAGTAACTCATCTTTAGCATTTATTTATCTTCATTCATTATGCACATTTATCACATTTTGTATTTTTCACTTCTTGATTTTCTGGCAGACAGCTTTAACAGTTTGCTTAGCTAAAAAATAAAGAATGAGTTGACTGATTTAACGCAAGCATTTATGCAAGGTTAGATCCAGCACAAGACAGTCTAGGCAGTTCCCTAGGGCCCAGAGAGGATGGGGGTGGGCTAAGAATAACTATCTCACTCACATCTCCCAAACTCCGGTTACCTACATACACTTGGCTGCCCTGATTCACTCTGGTTTCATCTCTTTCATTGTGTTGAATCCTCTACATTTCAGCCAATGAGGCTTCCTGGAGCTAAAACAGAGAAGTGTGATACCATTACAGCATAGTCTTTTTGTTTTAGAAATAGTAGAATTGAAAACAGCAATACCATGTGTGTATGCACTCTTTAATCATATCTTGTTGTCAGACTAGACCCCCTAAGGCAAACCTGGATGTCCTTTGCTTACTTTGGACCTCCAACCTGTCCCCTAGAACTGATTTGCTTTCCTTACCTCAGAGGCATGATCACATGGATCATCTAGTATAATGCAGTAATGCCAGTCATAGTTTCATAGTTTTTATTGTTCCAAAGATAGAATAACTGTCTCACTCACATCTCCCAAACTCCGATTACCTACGTACACTTGGCTGCCTGTTTCACTCTGCTTTCATCTCTTTCATTGTCTTGAATCCTCTATAATTTATGAAAACTGTTCAGTTTAATTATGGCTCTCTTGTGACTGAGTTTATTTCTTTTAGGCTGTTGAGGACTGTAGCAGCTTGTAGAGTTGTGCGTAGAAAAAATTGCTAGCTTCATAAAACTGTTCATGTGGAGTTACAGTGAGAGTACTGGGCAGTGAAATGATTTTTCTTTGTACTATTTACAGTCATTGTGTTTGATGTGCACATGGATTTCACTCTACAATTCTTGGACCTGTGGGTTATAAAAATATCCTTTTACTTCTGCTTAATGTTTGAGAACTACAGACATACCAAAACAGTGTCTAGCCCAGTGTGTGTGTGTGGGGGGGGGGGCAGAGTAAGGGGGCAATTAACATTAAGTGGTCAAATGTAATGTTTTGGGTGAACTCCATTTTCTGCTGGCTAGAAAACTGTTGACATTTGAAGCTTACCTCCACCCCTCAGTTGTCTAGAACTACTTCTTAATATTGGGGTTGAATCACTTGTTTCTTGGTGATTTGTTGCTGGTTTATGCTATTGGTTTTATTTACTTTGCATAGTGTTAAAGCAGAAATCAGTAATAAAGATAGTAGTTTGTTGATTTATTATTATTTGTATATTGATCCTTGGTTCCCTTGTTTTGTTGGTTGTTAACAGTAAGTTTATTATTTGGCTGTGAATAAACTTGACAGCATGAAGTGTATAAGTTTAATGTTAATCTTTTAACTACAAATGCATTTTTAATTTAGCTTGGATTTTGCAGGCACATGGGTGTGAAATGTAGTGTGGTTGAGCTACAGGAGTTTGTCTGGCTCTTAATGTAGATGAGTAAGATTATGAGCTGTTAATGAGCTGCTTCCTGTAGTGCAGAGTTTGATTCCATCAGTCATTTTTGTGTGACTCTGACCAAATTACTTCACCAGATGGTGCTTCTGGGTTGTTCCTGAAATGAGACACTTGCATCCAGTGGGCTGTGTCAGGCCATTAGCAAATACATTACATAATTGTCTTTTGAAATTCTGCACCCGTTACATAGTCACTAATTAGTGTTTGTTCTAGATTAATGGGTTGCCAGATGCAATTTCAATAAATGTGAGTTTCAAGGGATGAAAAGTTTTCTGTTGCTCATTCTAGGACTGTTTTTAATATGAGTGTTTGGCTTTGCTTAACAAATGGCTGCCAGTGATTTTGACATAAAAATAAAAGTTTTAAATTAAATTCAAATCTCTGTGATCATTGTAAAACTAAAAAAGAAAATTGTATGCACACCGATGGGTTTAAACAGTATTTGATAGTAATTGTGGAAAGATAGTCATGTAATGGGATTGTGGTATGGTCCAGTCCGCCATCCTGCCTAGGGCCCCATTTGATTATGATCTGGTTCTGCATTCATTTACACAACATTCACCCATCATTTCCCACATTGTGTCATGCTAATCATTACTTTCACAAACAGACAATGACAAACAAATGAAATTTGCTCTTTACTCTCTATCCTTATTGTGAACTTGACAGATTGAGGCACGTAGCTGGCTTTGTCAAACTGCTTCTGTCATAACAGATAGGCTTGTACAAAAGGAAAGAGAAGAACAAACAATCAAGTATTTGCTTGTTAAGGCAGTTAAGCCTGTGTAAAGTAAACCAGTGATAGATTCTGATGTAACACAATTACTGTTTAAACAGATTTTACTACTGGGATTACTGTAAGTCTAAAATAATAATATCAGGTTAGCAATTGTGCACGCAGTGATATTTTCAGAGACAAAGATGCATGCGATTAGGCATATGTCTGGAATACTAGAGGTAGAGTTTTATTATTTTATTCCCAAATATGCTAGTGTTTTAAATTATATTTACTAATGAGACTACCACAGTAGTGTGCTACTGTGAACAGTAATCTGTAAGTGGATGATACTTTCTTAAGCAAAACAACCATTTTTTTATTTATTTTTTTTATTTATGTTATATGTTTGCATGAGTAAAGTAGAGTATAGGAATGGGTAAATTAGAAAAAAATGAAGATAGAATATACACATAGAAGGTCATTTGCTCATATTAGATAAGGCATATTCATCAGATTCATCAGACAGCTTAACTTTCCTGCTCCACTCAAGGATCATGTTTAAATCACATAAGGCAAAACATGAAGTATGATTATGCTATTAAGAATATACTAAATCAAAAGTGTTTTAATTATCACAAGATTAATGGACAATCTCAGATAAGAAAATGTGTATTTTGTATGTAATCAAGATAAACACAATTCTGATGACTGCCCAAGACAGAGAGAGACTTGAGAGATCATATAAACAAGTCCATCATTAGGCAAGTTCAGTATCTCACACAATCCACAGTTACAGATGATAAAGTGCAACAGCAGGGAGACAGATTAAGGTTTATCATATAATAATATTAAAATAAAGTTGATTATTTGTCAATGCCAAATACTATATCTTCCCAGAGGTGATCTCCAGTAATAGTGGCTAAAGACATGGGAATCACTAAAATAGTACAAGGCAGTTGGCAAATAGAAGCCTAGACAGTAATCCTTCAATATGTTAAGTTACTCAATGTTTATGGATGGTGGGCAATATAGTTTTCCTGTCTTTATCTAGTTTTCACATTCCTGACTTTGTGTGGTAATAGCTGTAGCAAACCTAAGTACTGAATAATGCAGTATTTTGTTGAGCACTAATAAAAGTGCTATTTGTGCAGATTATGCTAAATTGTATTAAATTCTACTAACTTTAATATTTACACAGTACTATTACTGCTGCAGTTTGGCTCCACGACAAGCAGCAATCAGAAATGATAGATGTGTTTTTCACTTGGCTGAAATGTGAAAATGAACACCATATTCCCAAACTTATACATAAAAAAACATTTGTTATCTTTCTAAGTACAGAGGGGAAGGGGTTAATAAAATATATAAAAATATGTCCCATATGTTCTAGCAATTAGGATTCTTTGTTTTCACCCACGTGACCTAAGTTCAACTCTCAGTAAGGGAATGGCCCACTCTTTTAGACTTCTCATGTGGAGCCTGCAAATAATACTGTGCTCTCTACATTGTGTAACTGGATAGGTACCAGGTTCAGAACTTAATATGGGAAATGTGTGTGTGTGTGTGTGTGTGTGTGTGTGTGTGTGTGTGTGTGTGTGTGTGTGTGTGTGTGTGTGTGTGTGTATGTGTTTCTCTGTACAGCCTGACAGCCTGATACTGTGTTCATATTCCCTGAGGAGAATAAATTTAACTTTGTACACAGCTCCCTTATTCCACTTTTAACAGAAACATCCTCTCTGCAGCACTATGGATACAGATTAGGAAATTCATCCCTGGTTTGGTACCTATGTCTCTAATGGACACAGGCAGATGGTAAATTGCTCATCTCCCAGGCCTGGGAATATAAATGTTTAATCTCCCAAGCCCCTCCTTACACTTATCAAGGGTACCACAACGTGTCAGAAAATGTGGGATGCATGGCTAGACTTAAAAAGGCCCTGGTGGTCATTAGCCTATGAACTTGTTATTCATTCTAGCATCATTGCAACAAACATCTAAAATAGATAAGGAAAAGGGCATTAGCAAAATCATTGACTGCTAAAACTTCAAAGAGTAGGACTGCATTGTCTTTACTTCAATTGCTAAATGCATTGGCACATTGAGCACACTACACAGCTGACACAGATGCAATAAAGGAAATCATGCCAAAGTGAAAAATCTAACCTCCCTACTATATGTGAGAAAGAAATCAAGTGTGATATATATTACATGTTTCTAAATATGATGTCTATAATGTTTATTTTTATCAAGGCCTAAGACTGACATGTGGTATTTATCAGGGAGAACAAAGGAGTTAGCTTATGTGAAAGTTCTGGGCCAGGTCCACTCCACTCATCTAGTGGTGTAGCATTTATTTATAATTCTCATTCTCTTACCTATAAATATCAAATGAGTTACCATAATCATCTAAAAGCTGGAAATAATATGTAAAACTTCTGCTAGTAACATAAGGACCTCTGTCATAGCCAAGAAGTATCTGGATAGTAACTGAACGTCACCAAAATTAATTTTTCCACTTTTGTCAGGCCTCTAATATTATACTTGGACCATTTTATTTTTCTGTTTATTTATTTGCTTCACTGAATATTGTGATCCCTCTGTCTCTCTGCAGTAAGTGGGGGTTATTTTTCTCACTTCACTGATATTCGGTGTTGAATTCTTAGCCTAGAGGGGTTTCTCTGTGTTTATAAGTCTTAGTCACTTATCTTTGAATTTATTTTGCTGAATAGCTAAATATTTGAGTTGTTTGGTTAGCTGCTATATATTTACATCAACTGTATTACAAGCACAGACAAGTACAAACTTGCAGTGTTAAAAGATAGCACTGCATTTTATTTTTCTGTTTATTTGCTTCACTGAATATTGTGAACTCTCTGACTCTCTGCAGTCTTGGTGGCCTTGGAATTGCCCATCCCTGCTGTAAATTTGGGTTTGAACACTCCTCCTGGGTCCATTTCATTTGCTCACTCAACTGAGTACAGTAAGATCATATTTTGATTTCAGACACTCCTACCAGTCCCATCTGTTCAGCTGTATCCCAGCTCTATCCTAGTCTAGTGTCATTAGCTCATTCTACCTAATACAGAGAGAACATTTGAGTAGGCCAACCCACTTAGATCTTAACCTTGAATTATATTCTGTTTCTCCTTTCTCCCTTTCCACTTCACTTTGTGTTCTGACTGATTGTGCTTCTCATCTGATAAGTATATTTTTGGCACTTTTTAACTGATGAGAGTTGAATTAATCAATAATTGAATTCAGTTCAGAATACAGTTTGAATAAATTGCTTTAATATTGCTACACACTCAAGTGTGCTAGCGTGCACTGCACTCAAATTGTTTTTAGTGCTGTTTAGCTGCTTTTCTGTAACAAACAAAAAAAAGTCTAACCTTGTTTCCTGCCTTTCCTATAACTAGTCTAGTCCAGATACATTTTTGCTGTATCCAGGACTGTTTGTAAGCTTCTGAGCCCCCCAGGCCTTTCTGTGTTGAGGGAAGCCTTCTAGCTTATCAGTGGGAGTGGGAGTGGTAAGCACTAGGTTGCCTATCTACTACAAGAGGAGCAGTTTCTGGCTGAGAAATTGTAGTTTATTGGCTGTTTGGGCAGTTTTTTCCATCTCCTTCATTCTGGTATAAAAGCCTGCATTTGCACTTTTCCTGTCTTTCCTGTAACTAGTCTAGTTCAGATACAAATTTGCTGTATCCATGACTGTATGTAAGCTTCTGAGCCCCCACGAGCCTTTCTGTGTTGGAGGGAAGCCTTCTAGCTTATCAGTGGGAGTGGTAAGCACTAGGTAGCCTATCTACCACAAGAGGAGTGGTTTTGGTAGTTTTTTTTTCCATCTCTTTCAACTTTCTGGTTTAAAAGCCCGCATTTGCACTTGTTTCCCACCTTTTCTATAACTAGTCTAGTCCAGCTACAGATTTGCTATATCCAAGACTATAAGCTTCTGAGCCCCCTAAGCCTCTCTGTTTTGGAGGGAAGCCTTCTAGCTTGTCAGTGGGAGTGGTAAGCACTAGGTAGCCTATCTACCACAAGAGGAGCAGTTTCTGGCCCAGAAATTGTAGTTTATTGGCTGTTTGGGCAGTTCTTTCCATCTCCTTCAACTTTCTGATCTAAAAGCCCATGTTTGCGCTTTTCCTACCTTTACTGTAACTAGTCTAGTCCAGATACAGATTTGCCGCATTCAAGACTGTTTGTAAGCTTCTGAGCCCCCCAAGCCTCTCTGTGTCAGAGGGAAGCCTTCTAGTTTGTCAGTGGGAGTGGTAAGCACTACGTAGACTATCTATCACAAGAGGATCAGTTTCTGGCCCAGAAATTGTAGTTTATTGGCTATTTCAGCACTTTTTTCCATCTCCTTCAACTTTCTGGTTTAAATGCCCACATTTGCACTTGTTTCCCACCTTTCCTATAACTAGTCTAGTCCAGATACAGATTTGCTGTATCCAAGACTGTTTGTATGCTTCTGAGCTCCCCAAGCCTCTCTGTGTCAGAGTGAAGCCTCCTAGCTTGTCAGTGGGAGTGGTAAGCACTAGGTAGGCTATCTACCATAAGAGGATCAGTTTCTGGCCCAGAAATTGTAGTTTATTGGCTGTTTGGCAGTTTAATCCATCTTCTTCAACTTTCTGGTCTAAAAGCCCTCGTTTGCACTTTTCCCACCTTTCCTGTAACTAGTCTAGTCCAGATACAGATTTGCTGTATCCAGGACTGTTTGCAAGCTACTGAGAGTTGCCAAAGTCTGCTCTTCAAATTTTCCCTTAGATCTGCTAGTTCTCTCCTCTCCTGCACTTTTACTAGCTTATTAGTCTAGCACTTTACCATACCGGACTTCTTGTAGCAATTATTGTAGCACACAAAAGTGCTACCATCAGTAAACATTCTACATGGAAACAGCTCCAGTAATTATTATTAATGCCCACCCCTCCAGGCATGTCTAAAGGTCAGTTCCCTATGCTTTCTCCTATTAACTTGGTGAACTTGGGCATCCTGAGGCAATGTAGCAACTGCCTCATGTACACCAACAACCTTCTCCTCTTACTTCAAAACACTTAGACTAGTGAGAGATGCACTTATATATCCAAACTGGAAGCCATGCACTCTCCTGCCAAGACTGGAATAGCTGGCCAAGAGGAGAAGGTCAGCACTTGCACCACACCATGGAGGGATAGGTTCCTGACCCAGAGACTCAACAGACTCTGGAATAGACTGCCCATACATCTCAAACAGAGCGCCTCTTTGGTCCTCTTCAAAAGAAACCTTGACGATTGGATAGGAGAAAGAAAATTCACCCCGAGGATCACGTGAGTCACCCTGCTAGACAGGGATCCAGAGAAGTAAATAGTGTGGGAAGAAATAGCCAGGGAATTTTTATGGCTAGGCTTGTATAGGCCCTAGGACCAATAGCCTAGTACCAACCTAGGAACCTATGAACCACATGGAACACATAGCCCTCCAGAACACACACCAGCATTGCCTTTCTATAAAAACACAAACCACACACTCACCTTTGTGGAGGGACTCAGTAAAAATCTACCCAAACAACAGAGACCTCCAAGGCAGAATTGCACTCAACCACCACAACACAACACTAATCATGAGATACATAACTCTCCTAAACAGTGTGCCACTCAACCAAATCCTCTAAGGCAAAACAGCATGCCTAGCACACTAGGCATGGGTGACTCGATAGTGAGGCACACTGATGTCCCACTCACTAGGTTGAATAAGGAAAAAGTAACAGTCAACTGCCTGTCAGGTGCCAGGATCCATCACATAATGCACCCACTCAGGTCCCTCAACAATAGGTACAAATATGACAATGTCATTGTACATGTGGGTGTGAATGACCTGAGACATACCTCCCTGGACTACATGAAAAGAGACATGGAGGAGCTCTCGGATTATGTAGCCCAGGCAGGTAAAACCCTAGCCCTGAGCAGCATTCTGCCATCACTCAGAACGATACCACAGTACAAACAGAAAATTATTGATTTCAACAATTGGCTAAGTTTCTGGTGTCATTCTAAGGGGATCCAGCATCTGTCTGCCTGGGATGACATGATTGACAGACCTGGATGCTTTGCCAGAGATGACCTGCATCTGTCATCCCTGGGCTTCCAGATACTGGCCAAGGCTCTTGCCACCTTTATAGTGCTTTTTAGGTGGTGTTCCAAAGACCAAATTACCACCATAACAGCTACAAACAAATGCAACCTGAGGGTCATGCTGCTCAATGCTACAAGTCTAAATCTCAAAATGCACTCACTCAAAGAACTCCTTACAATGGAGAACATCAAATTTGTGCTGTAACAGAGACCTGGTTCAAGGCAGCAAAAAGCACCCCTGCACTACCAGGCTATAACTCATTCACACCTTTCATCCCCAGAACTTGGACCAAAGCTCTAAAGGTGGTGGTGTTTCCATGTTCATAAAGGAAGCACACACTTCCAGACTGGTAGCCCAACATAATGCATCAGAGATACTTCAGGTGCAGCTAACATTGGGTAAAAACAGTGATTCAGGTCATAGCCTGTTATAGGTCCCCAACCATGTCCCAAGACATTCACTCCATGTTCCTATGCACCCTGGAGAATATTAGGGTCCAACCTAACACTCTCATACTGGGCAACTTCAACTACCCCTCCATTAACTGGGAAAACTACTCATGTACCAATACACTTGCCCAACATTTCCTGGAATTCATTAATTCCAATGCCCTGGACCAACTCGTTCTTACCCCCACTAGAGGTAGCAACATCCTTGACCTGGTCATAACTAACATGGGCAATCGTTGCTCTACACCAATAGTCAACTCCTCCCTGGTTACATCCGACCACAAATCCACATCCCTACCACCCCACCCCACCCTCCTGCAAAGATAACTACCATGAAAGACGAATCCAAAGCTAACTTTGGGCTCCTAAGAACAGAGGTGGCTAACTTCATGGCACCCATGCAAATGGAGAATAGTTGTATGACTGCCGAATCATACACCAATGCACTGTACGAACACATACACAAATGCATGGATCTCACCATACCCAATAGAACCAAGATGCTCTCCTCCTAAAAAAAGAAAGCCAATCTGGTGGTCCCCCGCCATAAACAAACTCTACAACAGAAGGAGGAAACTGATGCGGAATAAGGTGAAGTACCAAGACTGGAAAAACTCCCTTATCAGCCTCAACAAAAAGTTGAGATCCCTCATCAAATCCTCTAAAGCTAGCTATGAAAACAGAATTGCAGCAGATAGTAAAGACAACCACATGGCCTTCTATAGTTATGTAAAGAACCTCCACGGCAATACCCAGATTTGCTCTGAGCTATTGCACAATGGTACCTCCTATAGTGAGCCAACAGATATTGCCAATATACTAACCAACAGATTCAGTGCCAACTTTACACCTCTCTCCCCCACCAAAGGACAAGCCACAATACCAGTAGATTGCTAGGCACCCAGTATTACTGCTACACAGGTTAAAACAGCACTGTCCAAGGCTAAGAATACAGCTTCTTTGGGACCTGACAATATCCCTGGCTGTGTTCTACATGACCTACAGTGTGACCTGGCACCTCATATGTGTGCCCTGTTCAATCACAGGCTCACCTCAAGCTTTGTCCCTATCAAATGGTGCACTGCTATAGTCATCCCTCTCCACAAAGGAGGAGCAACTACAGACCCTGGGGACTATCGCCCCATTAACCTGAAAAGTCTGATATGCAAATTATGGAACGCATCATCATGGACCTAATAAACAAGGATACAGGGAATCTTCAAACTGTGGATCCCACACAGTTTGGTTTTGTGAAGGGTAGATCATGCCTACTCAACTTGGTTGACTTTTTTGAGTCAGTCACCAGAGCTGTGGATGAAGGCTAGGTGGTTTATACAGCCTGCCTTGATCTGGCCAAAGCCTTTGATACCATTCCTCACTCAGGAATCATAGAAAAGCTCACTAAGCTAGGCATCAACCCCTATATCACTAGGTGTTTTGAAAACTGGCTCACAGAACCCACAGTGTGAAAGCAGCTGATTCCAAGTTAGACTGCAACTAGTCATGAGTGGAGTCCCACAGGGATTGGTCCTGGTTCCTCTCCTGTTTGGTATCTACTTCTCAGAAGTCCGAGCCAACACGAAGGGACTCCGGCTGATAACGTTTGCAGACAATTGCAAGTTGGGATCCATTATTAACTCCCCAAGTGATGTTGACATCCTTCAGAAAGGCCTCACTGAGACCAATGACTGGTGTCAGAACCATAGCCTTACGCTCAATGCCAAAATTGTGTCATCATCCCCTTTGGGAAAAACCCAGTTCCCATGAACTACCACATCAATAGTAGTCCACTGAACACAGAAGGCATTATAAGAGATCTGGGAACACAGGTTGACAGCAACCTCTCTTTTGACCACCACACTGCCACTGTGGTCAGAAAGTCCTTCTATGTGGCACATCTCATCACTAAGGGTTTTGCATACAGGAAGAAAGAGGTCATTGTCTCCCTCTACTCTTCCCTCATTAGGCCAGTCATCGAGCACAATGCCCCATTTGGCATGTACCTTACTAGACACCTGCAACAACTGAAGAGACTGCAAAAGTACCTCACAAAGAGGATCTTCGGCCTTAAACACTTGTCCTATATGGACAGACTCAAAAAACTCCAACTATTCTGTCTCATATCGCCTACTTAGAGGTGATCTCTGCTTGACTTACAAAGCCATGTCTGACCCAGCTCTGTTAGAAATGCTGCATCTAAAGAAATCCCAATCCATCCACACCACACGCTCCAGAGACTTCAACCTCATTACCACAATCAACAGAACGTGCTGGAGGAACAGGTTCATAACCCAGAGACTGCCCATGCTATGGAATAGACTTCCCATACATGTCAAACAGAGCACCTCACTGGCCCTCTTGAAGAGAAATCTTGATGAGTGGATGGGAAATAGAAAATTCACCCCGGGATCACTCCAGTGGCTCTACTCAACAGAGGCACTGGAAACTAATGTCAGGTGGCAAGATGTCACCATAATCCTATAGGCTAGGCTTGTAAAGGCTCCAGGGCCATTAGCCTAGTACACACCTATGAACCTATAGTTCTATATAGATGGTTTATGTAAGATCCAATATAGGCCATTTAGGAAACATAGTGCAGTCAACAATTTTTTTGCATGCTGATAGTATGTATCCCCCCATTTAATGGATTCACTTCCTTATGGTGGATTTAAGAGAATCACCCGCAATACCTCAGAAGAAAGATGTAAGGTGAAGTTTTTGATAGAGGTAAAAGAAAGTTTAAAAGAAAGGGGTTATAGGGAAGAAGTTTTATATCAGGCCGTGGTGAAAATGGTTAGAGATAGAGCTTTTTTGAAGGACACTGTGATTAAACCAAGGGATATTATGAAGGGTGTTATTGGAACTATAACCCATGGTAGATTCTAGATATTATATGTTTTCTGAGGTAGTCAAGAAGACCCTCTTGGATTTGTGGCACATTGTGAATAGGGATGAGGTAGTGGGACATTTGTTCCCTAGATTTGTGAAATTTTCATATGGAAGATATGCAAATTTAAAGGAATTGTTATATATGCCCCTATACAATGCACCACAGGAGTCTGTTGGATCTTTTGCTTATGGACATTGCAAAGTATGTGGTAGAATCAGGAACATTTCAGGCACAACCATAAATGGTCTAAAATTCACTTGTAAAACAAGGTTTAACTGGAATTCATGCAGGGTAATTTACATTGTGGGGTGTGGTTACAACAGTATTAAGTGGTATACTGGGCAAACAAAGAGGGCTGTAAAAGTAACAAGTATGAAACACTTGGGGGACATCTGCAATAAAAACTTAAGAAGTCCAGTGGGTGATCATTTTAATAATATACATGCTGGAGATGAAGGCTCTTTATTTTTTAGTGTGTTAGCACAATCTATTTTGCACAGAGGGGAGGATGTTGGAAAAAAGTTGAATGAGTTGGAAAGCAAATTAATTTTGAATTTTAAAACATTGCATCCCAGGGGTCTTAACCTTGAGGTTAACTTAGTAGATTAACATGGTTTGGATATTTAATATTAAGATTTATTTATTTAAAGTTGTTTAATAAAACTTTTTTCATTAAGGCTTGTTATTTTTTATTGTGGTGTATGAATTTAAATTTGTATTTGTTTTTTGCATTATATGAAGATAAGATAATTATACATATTTATATTTATATAATACCAAGTGAATATGGTAAGGTGATTGAGCACTTTAAGTATAATTTAATGTGGTTAATTAAACATAAATAGGGAGGGGTTTGCCTATTTAAAATTAGCTGTTTTGTAATTATGTATCCTTTGAAGGCAAAAGGCCGAGGTACCAGTGGTGGTTATATCCAATAAAGCTCTTTGAAGCGTTCATACTGTTTCGTTATGTCTAATATTATCTCTCAACTGTCCAGATTTTCACAAAATGTCCAGACTTTTGCCTCATATTTTTGATCTGTTCCTCGTAAAATATGTGGTTTTCTGGAAAATCATTGAGAACTGAAGTCACTTAACAAGAATAGATATTTGAGTTTCAGTTGTTATATACTTCATAAAATGCACACTAACACAATACCTTTTATTCTAGCACTTTTTTAAGACTGTAAGAATAATATTTAGAATATGGTCCTATTTTGGGGCCTTTGTTCAGCCAATTGTGGGTGAAGCACTTCTTGTGTGGTACTATAGCATTGGCATCTGCAGGTTGTTTTCCCTAACACCTTGCACCTTGAGCAGCCGCTACGTTCTCTCTGCCCCAGCCACGCCTCTGCTTACAGTAATAAGAAGAGTCTTTAGAACCAGATTTGCAGTTTTTAAATGGAGGGTTTATTTACAAAGAAAACACAAAATGTATAGTTATTCATGCACTGCTACATTCCTTTAAAAGTTTAGTCCAACAATTTCAGTATTCCAGAGTGCCTTGTGTTTTCCTCAAAGCTGGTTAGAAAATAAAATTGCATTCACAAAATCAGTCTTATTTTCTTTTCAACACACTGTTTAACACAATAAAGGAAGGATAATTCCAGTAGTTTCTACTTACAGAACTATAACTTTTGTCCTTTTTCAAGTTATCAGGGATCCCTTCCAAACCGCATTCCTTCAGGGACACTTTCTAGACTGCCTTCCTTCAGGGACACCTTCTAGACTGCCTTCATTCAAGGATACCTTCCAGACTGCCTTCATCTTTCACATGAAGCTGGCAGTTGTCCGACAGCTAAACTAAAGAACTAAAGTTCTGAGCAGTTAACAAGATGCTTCCTGTGCCCTTGATACTGGGTTTTATTCCTTCCTCTTTCACTTGCCTACTGTGTGACTCTGAGCATGTCACTTATCTTGGGAGTGCTTCTTTGTTGCCAAACCCTGTTCAGACCCAGATGTCTGGAATTTAATCTTCAGAGGTAGCGAACATGATTTATCCCAAGGAGTATCACTATTACTTGTCATGGGTTGCCTCTCTTTCGTTTGCCTATTTGCTCTGTACTCCCCCAGCAACTCTTCATCTCTATTCCATGACACACTCTAGGAATTTCAAAGTAAGCAGAATACAACCACAAGCAGTGATTTGCCAAGTCTCAGCTACCACTATGCTGCATGACCCCTCAACGTGTGTATATATATATATATATATATATATATATATATATATATATATATATATATATATATATATATATATATATGTATATACACATACATTGTGGAAAATAAAAGCAGCACTATGTTTTGTAAAACATATTCAGTTAAATATTTACACATGAGAATATGTCAGGTTCTCCCAAACAAAACAAAGGTATGCAGTTTAAATAAGTAAACAAGTACAGTCATCTCTGTCTTACACTGCTAGGAAACAGGTTCTGTTGATAACTGTGTTTGGATTCCTCTGATAGCAACAATTTCTAAATTTCTAGCTTCTTCTTCAATGTCTTTTTTCACTGTGGTTGATTTTTTTCTCCCAAAGACCCTGCTCTGGAGACTCAGACCCTTTCAACAAAGGACAAAAGCTCTGTGACTGGGCTTTTCTTAGCCCTGCTATTACATTCAATAGCTAGTTAACCACTTAAAATAGTTTGTTAACCAAATCTGGTCTCAGAAACACAGCTAGGTATCTTCTGCTTTTAAACAAACAAGTAAGACTTAAAATAAATGGTTCATTTAAAGAAACATCACTGGAGTCTTCATAACACTGCTTTAAGTATTTTTGCACACATTTTAACGCATTTTATCTCACTTGTATTCTTGCGTTTGGTAAGAATCGCCCTACTATGCTACAGTTCATGCTCCCACTTTATATCATAAGTTTCATGCTTATTTGATAGGCTGTTTGCCTGTGTTGGGTTGACATGGCTCGTGTTGGATTTTGAACTAAAATGGCTGCAGAGATAAACCCACCTATAGTACTTTGTGTTTCTACCCTGTTGTTGATGTAATTAGACTAGGGAAACGTGGTCTGTTAATAGAGAGAATTTTAACCCTTCCAGATTGTACCTTAAGAAACAATATGACAACTTGATGGCTAGCCATTCTCTTTCAATTATAGAATGGCCAGTCTCTGCTTTGCTTATGTTTTGACTAAGAAATGATGCTCCAATCAATTAAACACATGTGACAGCATGTCTCCTAACTCCACCTCCACTGCATGATTATAGACTATGAATGGTTTATTGAAGTCATAAGATGCTAACACAGACTCTGAACATAATGGTTCCTTCAGCTTCCTAAACCAAGGATCTGCTTCTAATATCCCATTTATATTGATAGGCATCTTCCCTTTGGATACGTCTTTTATGTGTCATGCTACTGCTCCAAAATGGGACACAGCCTTCCAATAATATCCTGCTAGTCCAAAAAATTATCCTTACTTTCTTTTTACTTTCTAGGATAGGTCATTTTGTAGCTATTTCTACCTTTTGTGTGCTTTAACTGTTCCTGTTTCTTTGATTCCTGAGGTATTTAACCACTGTCATCCCTATCTTGCTTTTGGAGGCATTCAGTTAGTCCTGCTTGTTTCTGGAAGTCTAGTTCAGCCTTTAGCTTAGCTAGATGTGAGTCTCAGTCCTCGTAATGTATAGTAATGCAGTTAGGTAGGCGGCAACATATTTGGTATGAGATTTCAAGTCTCTGTCATTAGACTTTGGAGAACTGTGAGTGCACCTTGTAGCCCAAAAGAAAAAAATATTATACTGGAATAATCCCTCTGATGTTGAGAAACTTGTCTTTTCTATATCTTCAGCTGTTAAAGAGTTTGGGAGTATCCTTTCATTAGGCCTAAGGCAGTTAAGAATCTTGTCTTTCCCAATCTTTCTGTTAACTCATTGACCCTGAGCATAGATTTTAAAATGCATTAGCTTTTGGCGATAACATTATAGAGCTGCACCACTCATTTTGGGTTTCTCAATTACTACTGCCTGCATTTTTTCACTATTTGATAAGATTTTAAGTTAATCATTCCTCATGGACTACACTTGATATGGCGCAGAATCATTTTTTTTTTCTGCCAGACAGTTCTGAAAACATTTCTTTCTTACATTTCAGATATATTTCTTGCTTCTGTGGCTTGGACAGGGTCTTATCTATCTGATCTGCAGGCACAAAGGTCAGCTTCTTTTTTTACCAAATACATTAGTCTCTACTAGTTGCTGAAGTCTATCTATACTTCTTCCACAGTTTCAAAAGATTGGTATAACGTATCTGTTCACGTCTTTTCTTAGCTGTCTATTTAACTCTGTAGTTTAACTCATTTATATCTCAGTTACTTCAAAAGAACCCTACCATTTAGTCAAAAACGTGTCTTCTGTATATGAGAATAATACCAATACCTTGTTTCCAGCTTTGATCTCCCTGGTCATTGTATGTGTAGTATATACCCTATGTTGTGTAACTTGAGCTCTTTCCATGTGTTCTAGTACTATGAAAATGACTATTTCAGTCTGTCTTGCAAGCTGGCACTTTTTTCCTATGACAATTTTTTTTTTCTCTTCTTCTCAGGTTTCTTTGGCAACATCTAATAATATATGATGGTGCCTATATATAGTAATTCAAAAAGAGTGATTCTAAAAGTTCTAAGAATAGCCAGGATACATGTCATCACATGGTTCCACTTTTTATCATCTTCCTCAGTAACTTTTCTTAGCATGGACTTTTGCATTTGGTTAAAATGTTTCACCAGTCCATCCATCTAGGGATGATGCACTGAGGCTTTTAGTTGCTTAATCTTAAAGCATTGACACAGTTGGCACATTAAATACGGCATAAAGGGAGTCAGTCCCCTGATCAGTGAATATTACCCTTGGTATCCCTACCCTGCAAAATAATAAGTCTGGTTCCCTGATTATAAATTAGAATTTACTTTAAACTCTGGGATGACATCGATGGTTTTAGTTGCATAGTCCAAAATAACAAAAATATATTGAAAGTCATTTCTGAGTTTTACCTATGGTGCAACAATGTCCATTACAACATGTATGAATGACACCTGTATGAAAGACTTTGGAATCAAAGAATTTTAAAGCCTGGATGAAGGTCTGCCTTCTAGCACTCAAAATATCCAGCACAGAAATGTCCATGTTTTTTCCTTTATTCTGTGCCAGCACAACTTAGCTTGGATCCATGCTTTAGTCTTGTCTTTTCCTTGGTATCCCCCCCCCCACACACACACACACACACACACACACATGACTGTGTGCTAATCTCATCACTAGGATTGTAAAATGCCTGGGCACCAGTGGATGGCATACTACACCCTCTCCTCTCTATCCTTATCTAGTCCATATAACAAGTCACTTTCTAATTCAAAGAAGGGGCAAGTGGTAGAAACACGTTTCCACTTCTCTCCCTACAACTCTAGCTATGTTTTCCCTTGCTCTGTTCAAAGTATCATTTTCCAAATATGCCTTTTTAAAAGTGTTATCAGCATATGTAAAGGTCAGCTCACTCTAAGGGTTCTTTAAGGTCATCCTTTCATTAGGCAAAAGACACCTCCTTCTCCCCTACCAACACAGTCACTGGGTCACAAGTGTCTAACTCTTGTCCTAGAAAAGGTCACTTACACAAGCATTCTTTCGCATAATTTGCTATCTCTACCTTACTTATCTTTTCTTGTTTACATTTTCAACATGTTGCTCAGAGCTCTCTTTCTCTTGCTTAGAATTCCTGCAGTGTGGCTAATCAGAAATACCACCAGGGTGCTGCTCAAGGTTGTCTTATTATTCTACTATACCACTTAATGTGACTCGCCCACTGTGCCAGGGCGACTAAACACCACCTTTCAGTCTCTTTTTTCTACTCTAGATTGCTTTCCCCATGCAACGGACTTGTATTCCATCTTACTTTTTACCCTTTTTTACAGATTCCTGCTCCCTACAGTCTTTTCTTATCTGACATTTCTGTCTTACACTGACAAAAAAGAGTTTAGCTCTCAGAGCAGGTACTGTTTATTCCTCTTTAACTACCATTTTGAATTTTTTTTTTATTATTACATCTCTTCATCTCTATATCCACCTACTGTATAAAATTCTGCATTTCTAGGGTTTTCAATTTTAGCTAGACAAAAGGTTCAGACTTCAACTCAAGTGGTGCATTTTCCATGCCTCATAACTTCATTTCCTTAGAATATATCCTTTCAGTGAGCATATCTTTCTCTTCAGTTCTGCTAGTCACTTCAATACCCCCTCTTGGAGCATTTTCAGACTGCAATGACACTTATTTCCCTGTTTGCAACACGTTTAAGCTGTAATATTGTAGTGTGCACTGCCTTTCCTTATGCTGCTTTTTTTAGTGGTATATTCAACAATATCTCTAACCTGTGCAGGGTCTTCCTCTAATTGTATCCTTAGCCAATTGCTTGTAGCTTTAAGGGTCTCTAAGACTATGTCTTGGTCTTTGTTAGATTCATACACTCCAGCAAATAGGTCTGGTGTTTGTTTCTCCCTTTTCCTGGCCTAAGCAGAGGCACAGCTGTAGGCTTAGTCATATGTTTGTAGGTTCACAGGTAAGTATTAGGCTGGCTGCCATTGTAGCCCATTTTATGTCTAACCAGTTTCCCTTTTTGTGCTCAAAATAACCTATGCCATTTGGTTATACTTTGGCTTAACCCATCCCATGGTCAATAATTCTATATTACCCCTAATGAGAATAACTGGGATCATATCACAGATAATTTGAGGTGATCCATACATGAGATAAAGCATTTAGGAGCTGCCTCTGTCCATTAATAGCACAGGGGGCAGTCCTGGGGTAAATTTTCTGTTTCCCATCCATAGATCTAAGTTGTGCTTAAATATGGACTTGAATTAACTTTGTTTTATGTGGACAAGGAGTTTGTTCCACAGCAGCTGTATTTTCTATGAGATACACCTGTCCTCCAAACCATTTTGTTGATGTTATAGAAGAGGTCTAAATCCCCAGACTAAGTATTTCTGATGCCATCTGACTAGCCGATGTGCAGTAGATCCATTAGTAATGTCTTATATGCCAGACACAGGTCACCTTTTAGCAGTTTGTAGGATATCAAATATAGTGACAGGGCTTTGAGCCATCTGCTGAATCCCTTCCCCTCATTGATAGAGTGATCTTTGAAAAGAAGGACCTCCTTTCCTTTGCCTACACAACTGTTCAATATAGGTAAAATCTTCCCTTATTACCATTCATGTGCTAAATTGAGACTGACAGCAACTGGATGGATTACCTATTCAAACACAGTTTGCAAATCTATCTGAGTAATGGGACACTGTTTCATATCATTATAAATGCATATCAGTTCTACTAATTTGTTAGTGGCATTTTTCATTTTGCAGACATCATGCTTTTATAAGTGTTACAATACAGTCTAACAGTCTTTATAGCTCTCTGTTATCAATTAAGACATTGCACTTAACTTATTAGTTGGACAGTAACAGAATACAGTGTTACTATCATTAGTACAGAATGTAGCTATGTGACTTTTTCTTCCACATTTAAAACAAATTATGTGTTTAGATATTACGTTTTTGTTCGTTACCAACATTTGACATAGGTTTTAGTACAAGTTTAGACTGCTCAGATTTATACATGGTTTCAGAGTATAACAGTCTTTCTACTAACAATTCAAAACTTCAGAGTCCTTAGGGTTGATCTGACATACCAATTCTCTTCTAGCAATAGGTAAAGACCTTTTGAAATTGTCAAGTCCTATCATTTTTATAATTTGTTGCTATTATGTTCACACTCTAGTGTGAAGGCTGCCACCCTAGCTAGATAGAATTTTGTAGATAATTCTATGTCATTATAAATATTAATATAATCCACAGGCTTGTTCTCTTAAATGTAAGAAAACTGTGTTAAATGTTGAACTTCAACAATGTAACCACAGTGCACTCTGCTGGAAGAAAGCTGATAAAGTAAAGCATTTTATGACTGTTTGATCTCAAAGCTCGGAGACAGGATGTCTGGACTAAGGAATTATTTCTATTATCTTAGGACAAGAGTTAATTACTAGATTTTACATGTAAAATGTCTTTTATTGCTGTGGCTTCAGTGACACTAAAGACATGCAGATAGGTGCAAGCATGAATGGGCGTGCCTTCTTTGAAGGTTGTGCATCAGGCTGGCAACTCGGCAACATAAAAATCCACTGCCAATCATGAGCAGACCGGAGTTCCGCTGTGGTGACCCCCTAACCAGGAAAAGCCAAAAGACTTTTTATTGCTGTGGCTTCCTGGCCAGGTGCAAGACTACAAAAAGAAATGTAAATTTCTGTTAGCCTGGGAACCAGAGAAGTGTCAAGAATGATGTAATGTGAAATGGCTCAGCAGTACTGTATTATCAATTTAAGACTTTCTCAGAGAGAGAGAGAGAATTAAGCATTTTGGATTTTATCCGAACCTGGACACATCAACTCACCAGCACTCTGCCTTTGCTCTGTATGTAAGTAGGATCTTAGACTTTAGTATTTCTCTTAGGGATAGACAGGAATTTAGCCAGATTAGACTAGCTGTTTTCTATATTTGTCAATCTATCCAACAATATTGTTTTAAAGTTTTTTCCTGTGATTGCTGAACTCTGTTATGTCATTGTGTTTAAGTAAGAAGTATTGTCTTGTGTTTTTATTATTTATTATTAAATATTTTTAAACCTTTCAACTGTGGCTATTTTGTGTAGAGATAATTTAAGCTCATAGAGTGCATTGCATGCATTTGGTGATACTGTACCAGCCACTCCTAAATAGCCTTCAAGTCTCAGTCACACTTACTATTTGGATAATAATATTGCACAGTAAAATTGGTAACCTTTGGGAAGGGCCTTATAGTAGCTGATATGAATGGTTGATGGCAGTTGGTACGACCTTGTAGTCTGGGCAGAAAGGGGGCACAGCTGGAGAACCTGTGCCAGCCTTCCCCAGAAGTGCTTGTGTGTTTGTATCTAAATCAAATCTTAAAGTGTGTGTGTGTGTGTGTGTGTGTGTGTGTGTGTGTGTGTGTGTGTGTGTGTGTGTGTGTGTGTGTGTGTGTGTGTGTGTAAGCTACTTGGGCAGGGATACGAATCACTGGTTGGACAGAGAAGGTACTGAGGGTTTTAGCTTGATCACTAGGCTGAGATCTGGACCCTATAGCTGTGCCAGTGGGGAGTCTTATTGGGGATCTGGAGAGAAAGGGAGAAAACAGCCCCATAATGACTGTGATCTCTCTGTGCTCTTAAGGGAAATTGTACTTTACTGTGTGTGTACTGGTTATCCTTCTCAATGTGCACACCCCTCACTGGTGCTAGTGGTGAGAATTGAGGCTCCTTGATTACTGGGCCAGTGCATGGGCATCACATCCAGATCTAACCACACCTTAATAATCCACTTTAAGTTATATAAATGTCTGCTATGAAACCATTGAACATGTGTCTCTGAGGTAACTCCAGCTCTGGCATATAAAGCCCTTTTACTTATCATAGTCCTGGTAATCAAGCCAGTCCATGTCCATGATGGCGGTCAATGTTTTGCTGTTATCTGCGTTGGTAACATCCTGACTCAGTCAGCTCAGTCCAGTCCTCTTGGTGGTCATACCTCTTAAAGGTGGTAGGATGCATCTTGAGGTCTTGCTCCAGGGTAAGTTGTTTTAAAGGTGATGCTATTCTAGAGGTAGCCATCAACTTAACTACTGTGACCATCCCTTCAGCTGAAGCTGCAATGGGATGTAGTAACTGCACTATTGTGGCTACACTGGCATGCAGATGCACTCAAAAACAAATTCCAGGCACAACACAAGACTCTGTCTCTCTCTATCTGGGGAAACTACACACACACACACACACACACACACACACACACACACACACACACACACACACACACACACAAAACACACACACACACTCACACAATGAGTGTGATAGATCTCAGGACATTTGCATCAATGCCTTCTGCCAAAATGTCCAACACAAAGTATTAGAGTTGGAAGATTAAAATAGCTAAGGTCACCAGAGTTTAGACAAATTAAGCAATGTATCCTTCCAAGCAAAAAAAAAAAGTCTTGAGGCTTAACAAAATGCACAGCAAATATCCTTAACATAGTCTTATACTGCTGGAAAACAGTCTCTGTTGGTAGCTCTTTCTGGATTGCATTGCTAAGAACTATTCCAGCTACGTCTTCAAGGTCTCCCTTTACCTTGGTTGATAGTTTGTCGAGGAGCAAGAGCTAGGGATACCCAGTCCCTTTCCACAAAGGACAAAAGCTCTCTGACTGTGCTTTTCTCTGCCCTCTTTTTATGCTTTCACTAGTACAGTAATAAATAATCCAGAAATATGGTAGTGTTTTAGGGATATTGAGGGTAAAGGTTATAGCAAAGTGATCGGATTTAAAAAGAAAGAAACTTACATAAGTGGTACATGAAGGGAAACAGTTGGAAAGGAGGTTAGCACACCTACTGGGGAGTGGGACAATTTGCGTTAAAGAGTGAGCACTTACAAAATCAAGGATTCTTTGAGCATATTTGTTGGCAATGGTATAGGTCAGTCAGGTGAATGAAAGGCCATTAAAGTCTTTGATAATAAGAGTATGTGACTTAAAGGGTAGCTTTTCAAATTGACTTATATGAACAGTATGTTCTGAAGGGTCTTGGAAAGTGATCTATAGTTAACAATGAAGTGGTAGGTGGTTTTACTGAGATGCACAATGGGTTATTTAAAAAATCATAACGCACTTTGCATTTCTGTTTCCATTCAAATAGCTCAATGCATTATGAAGTAGCAATTCAATGAGTATTGTAACACTACAGGGGTTTTGCTGGATAATAATGAATACAAATATGGCAATCAAGGGCAGCAGCTAATGCAAGTTAGCTATGTGCTCCGCCCTGGAGCTGTATACTGGGACTGAAATAGCAAGGTAGAGTGATTCAAAGACAAGCTCTACCACCCTTTGTTGAAGCAGAACAATGAAGACGGAATTTGGTAATTTTATTGAGATCACACTATTGCATCAGGGGGTCTGTTATCATGGCAACAGTTAAGTACCTATGTGGTTGTATGCTTGTGTGTGTGTGTGTGTGTGTGTGTGTGTGTGTGTGTGTGTGTGTGTGTGTGTGTGTGTGTGTGTGTGTGTGTGTGTCTGTTCTGTGTGCATGAGAGTATGATGTATGTGTGTGCGTTCTGTCTATATGAGAGTATGGTGTGTGTGTGTGTGTGTGTGTGTGTGTGTGTGTGTGTGTGTGTGTGTGTGTGTGTGTGTGTGTGTGTGTGTGCGTGTGTGTGTCTGTGTGTGTGTGTGTGTGTGTGTCTTCTGGTACTTGTGCAACAACATTGTCTGGGTTAGTAGGGGAAACACTTAGCAAAGTAGGTACTTAACGTAATTATTTAACTGTGTTAAGTATTCAGTTCAGAAACGTACAAATGAGTTGATAATAACCTTTTGTTCCATGTAACTTTTGCATACCTCTGAATCACCAGTTAGCTGCATAATACTACTGGACTACAACAATAGTGATATGCAGCTAACCTTTATGAATACCTCCTTTATAATTTATGTACTGTTTATACAAACAATAAAGCCTAACATGATGGACAGTAGACAGAAATAATGGATGACCCAGGGATGTTGTGAAGACTTAATACTTCACCCTTGGAAAGTCCATTGCTTCCCATTAATGTGGTATTATGAGACTTGTCACCCCAGAATGAGGGCTTCCCAACCTTGAAGTTCCATTATTTCACTATAATAAAATTATTGTGCTTATAAAAAGTCATTTGCATTTGTATTCATTGATATTGTGTTGTTCTGTTTGTGTGTGTGTGTGTGTGTGTGTGTGTGTGTGTGTGTGTGTGTGTGTGTGTGTGTGTGTGTGTGTGTGTGCATGTGCACCTTTGTATGTTTTTGCTTAAATAATAATAAAAATAGTCCCTTTTATGTAAAATGGTAATATATTGTTATGGCAATATTTACAACATTCCTTAGATATAACTTTATTAAGCTTAAAGCACTTGACTGTGTGACATGTTAGACACTGCAAACAATGAAAGATAACTCATTTTATTTTCAAACACCTTTATATTTTTACTGATTTGATAGTCTTGATGCTTCATTTTCTCTTTCTGATTATGTTTAGGAAAAGAGAAAGAAAGTTTGTTTCGTGCATTTTTGTTGTAGCCTTATTTATTTGATATGCTTACCTTTCGTTATGTTTTATAGTCTCATAGTTATTTTGCTGCATGTGCAAGTTAGATCATTAAAAGTGTAGACTCCAGGATCCCATGGGTGTATTTCCTATTTCCCTGTACTAGACCAACTTACTTTTAAAAGTATCTATGTCTTTTGATTTCCGAATCCTAGCAGATGCTTTATTTCAATATCTGGGTAACGTTTGTGCCAAATAACTATCTCTTTGACATATTCTGTTGTTCTCTTTTGTAAATACTGGTCCTTTGTCTCTAGTCTTACTAAGTGACATTTTAATAGTTAAACTAATTTCATTCCTAAACTCTACATTTAAAATGGCTATATAAATCCAGTTGTTTTAGTCTACCTGAATAAGAAAGATCAATTATACAATTTACATTTTTCATATATCTAAAATAATTCTAACTTGCCAATACAAGCAAGGTTCAAGTGACAAATAACTAAATTATACGCTGTTAATAAGTTGTTCATTTGAAATATACAAGTCCAAATCTCAGGATTCCATACTTGTTAGTTTTTACCCAGTTTGTTTCATGACTCTCTCAACAATGTGTTGCTTCATAGTCAGAACAAGTCTAACTCTGACACCAAGATTCTTAATATAAGGCACCACTTCAAGAGCCTGGTGAGCCATTTGTATGCCAGTATTACCTAATACAATATGTGAAACAATCTTACATGTATCTATTATTTATTTATTATTAGTATGTCTTTACCAAGAAAGCCTGACTGGGCCATGACAGAACCCTTTTCATCAGAGGCCTGGGAAGACAAGTTCCACAGTTAACAAATCATGCACAATATCATACAGTGCGCTATACTACACTACAATACAATAGAATGCAATGTAATACAATACAAGCCAAAAACAGAAAATGCTATCACATATAAGATACAAAAATTATCATATATATATATATATCTCAGGCTCGTGATAACAACAAACGTGTCTCCTGTTTATTTTTAGACCGTTCTAAAGCCTTTCTGGCTAAACTGACTAATCTAAATTTCTTTCCTGCCACCGTTACTTGGTTTTCCAGCTATCTCTCTGATCGATTACAGCCTGTGAAATGGCTCTCTACACTATCTCTCCCCCTCTCCCCATAAAGATGGGCATCCCCCAAGGTTCCATATTAGGTCCACTGCTATTTAACATTTTTACAAATCAAGTCCATACTTCTTGCTCTTAGTCATTTCTTGTACAATATGCAGATGATTCCACTGTGATTACCATCACTGATTCTCCCTCTGATCACATCTCCAAAACTCAGGCTAGCTTCACATTAGACCTTTAGCCATTTGGGTAGCCCAGTCTTCAATTTCTTTCATGTATCTACTCATATCCTCAGTACCTGAAATGTTGTTCATTGTGGCTCCTATGTTGCAGTAATCATCATACTTATAGATCTAGAAATCCTGTGATGCTTCCTTGTTGCGTGTAAAAAAGTAGCTTAAACTGAGCAAGTAAGGCAAAATTGCATCATTTGTTCAACTTAAACAGTTTTCTGACAGTTAAATTTACTGTGACTCAAAGCTATAGGCAACTGCTGTCCAGTCTGGCAGCAAACAGGAATTTGACAGGTATGAACTGACACACATGAAATTGCTTTAATGTCAGTAATGTATTGCTTTACAAACACCTATACAGTTTTATAGTTAGAACAGCCTAAATATGCTGACAAAAGGAATCAGCTTAACAGCAACTCAACAAACTGAAAGAAACATATATTTATTTATTTTTATTTATTTATTTATTTCACGTTTGTTAACTAGGTTAGTCCAACTGAGTTTGCAAACAAACACATTTTCTGTGGGGATCCAAGGGGGAAAGCCCCAGCAAACTACAAAACAAAACACATGCAACACATATCTCACAAAGCCAGTGAGCCGAACAGTCACAGCCCTTAAGGCTAAACAACACACCTGATACACTTGTAATAGGTGACTCTATCGTCAGGCACACTGACGTCCCCCTCACCAGGCTGAACAAGGAGAAGGTCACCGTGAGCAGCCTGTTGGGTGCTAGGATCCGCCACATAACACAAGCACTCAGGTCACTCCAAGGCAAGTACAAATATGACTCAGTCATTGTCCATGCTGGTGTGAATGACCTGAGACGTACCTCCCTGGACTACATGAAAAGAGACATAGAGGAGCTCTCTGAGCATGTAGCCCAGGCCGGTATGACCCTGACCTTGAGTAGCATCTTACCCTCACCAAGAATGATGCCACAATATGAAGACAAGATGATCAATTTCAACAATTGGCTTAAGTACTGGTGTCATTCAAAGGGGATCCAATGCCTGCCACCCTGGGATGATATGCTCGACAAGCCACGAAGCTTCGCTAGAGACGGCTTGCACCTGTCACCCCTGGGCTTTCGGATATTGGCAAAGGCTCTTGCTACCCCCATAGTGCCTTTTTTAGGCAAGGCTCAAAAGACAAACCCACCTCCATAGGTATCACAAGGGATAAGAAACTAAGAGTAATGCTACTCAACGCCAGAAGTCTAAACCTCAAGATGCACGCACTTGAAACTCTCCTTAGCATGGAGAACATTGATATCTGTGCAGTAACAGAAACCTGGTTCAGGGCTCCTGAGAGCACCCCAGCACTACCAGGTTATACCTCATACCATGCTTTTCGGCCCCAAAACTTTGACAGAACCACAAAAAGAGGGGGAGTATCGATATTCATCAAAGATACCCACACCTCCAGGTTGGTGGCAAAGCACGAAGCATCAGAGACTATCCATGTACAACTAACAGTGGGTAAAACTGCCTTCCAGTTTATAGCCTGCTACAGACCACCCTCCCAAACCCAGGAAACCCACTCGGCCTTCCTGAGAACACTGGAAAATATGAAGGTCTCTCCAAACACCATTATATTGGGCAATTTCAACTACCCAAACATAGACTGGGAGCATTACTCTAGCTTCAACACCCTAGCCCAAAGGTTCCTAGAATTCATAAACTCAAATGCTATGGAACAACTTGTTACCACTCCCACAAGAGGGGAAAACATACTGGACCTGATCATCACCAACATGGGGACTCTATGCTCCAGACCAGAAGTGTATCCCTCACTGGTAAGATCAGACCATAAACTGATCTCACTGGATATTCACATCCCGACCCCACCCCCTGCCCAGAAAACCACAGTGAAAAACTTCTCTAAAGCAAATTTCACACTCCTCAAAACCGAGGTGGAATCCTTCAAAGCCCCCGAGCCTGTGGAAAATATGGCCCAGACCGCAGAATCCTTTATAAATGCATTCTATGAACACTTTCAGGAATGCATGGATCATGCAATCCCAAATAAAGCCAAGACCCAATCCTCCAAAGGCAGACGTCCTGTTTGGTGGACCCCAGCCATAAACAAACTATACAATAGAAGGAGGAAGCTACTACATGATAGAGCAAAATCCCAGAAAGGGAAGGCATCTCTGATCAGTATTAGCAAAAAACTAAGGGCACTCATGAAATCGTCTAAGGCCACCTTCGAGAGAAAAATTGCACAGGACGCTAAGGATAATCACAAGGCTTTCTTTAGTTATGTTAGGAACCTGGGTGGGAATTCCCAGATATGCTCAGAATTAATCCAAAATGACAAAAAATACACCGAACCCACAGACATTGCCAACATCCTAGCTGACAGGTTCAGTGCAACCCCCCCCCCCACCAAAAGGGCAAATATCTATCCCAGCAGAGTGCTGCCCCCCTTACATCTCAGATGCTCAGGTAAGAGCCGCCCTCTCCAAAGCAAAAAACACAGCATCAATGGGACCAGATGGTGTCCCGGGCTGCATCCTACATGAACTCCAAGAAGAGCTAAACCCAAACATAAAACTACTGTTCAATCTCAGCCTTACTACAGGATATGTACCCAAAGAGTGGCGTACAGCAACAGTGGTCCCTCTCCACAAAGGTGGTGCCTCAATGGACCCTGATAACTATCGCCCCATAAGCCTGACTAGCTTGGTCTGCAAAGCTATGGAAAGGATCATCATGGACCTCATAAATAAAGATATTGGGGACCTACAGACACTGGATCCTACCCAGTTCGGCTTTGTTAAGGGCAGATCCTGCCTCTTAAACCTGGTCGACTTCTTTGAAACAGTCACCAAGGCCATTGATGAAGGGAAGGTGGTCCACACAGCCTACCTGGACCTCGCAAAAGCCTTCGATACAATACCCCACTCGGGCATTATAGATAAGCTCACCAGCTTAAATATAAACCCCTATGTCACTAGATGGGTTGCAAACTGGCTCAAGGACAGAACCCACATGGTTAGAATTGCTGGAGCCATGTCAGACTCCAAACCAGTTACAAGTGGCGTCCCACAAGGCTCAGTCCTGGGACCTCACTTGTTCGGTATATATTTCTCTGAGGTACAGGCCAACACAGAAGGACCGTGGCTGACCAAGTTTGCAGATGACTGCAAACTGGGTGCCATAATCGATTCTCCAGCCGACACAAGCATCCTCCAAAAGAGCCTCATAGAAACAGACAACTGGTGCCAGAGCCATGGCCTCAAGCTAAACGCCAAAAAGTGTATAGTCATCCCCTTTGGCAAAAACAAAGTGCCCACAAATTACCACATAGGTGGTAATCCATTAAGTACAGAAGAAGTAATTAGGGACCTGGGAACCCAAGTTGATTGCAATCTCTCATTTGACAACCACATGGCCAAAGTGGTTAGAAAAACATTTTATATAGCCCACCTAATCATGAAGGGATTCACATCTAGATTAGGGGAGGTCATTGTGCCTCTTTACTCATCCCTCATCAGGCCCATAATCGAGTACAATGCCCCTTTTGGGATGTACCTTACCAAACACCTGCAGCAACTGGAAAGACCCCAAAAGTACCTCACCAAGAGGATCAAAGGGCTCAAACAGATGCCATATGCTGCCCGGTTAAAGAAACTCCAGCTCTACTCAGTGGCATACCGCCTGCTCAGAGGCGACCTGTGCCTGACATATAAAGCCATGTCCAACCTGGAATTAAGGGACATGCTACACCTCAAAAAATCCAAATCCCATCGAGCTACACGCTCGAGAGACTTGAACCTCAGCACTGAAATAAATAGGACATGCTGGAGGGACAGATTCATAACCCAGAGGCTCCCTTCACTCTGGAATAAAATCCCAGTCCAGGTTAGGCAGAGTCCCTCATTGACTCTCTTCAAGAGGAATCTTGATGAGTGGATGGGAGATCGTAGGTTTACCCCGGGTATCACTTCTGTGTCACTGTTAGACAGAGGCACAGTATACTAACCTCGAAAAAGGGCATAGCAAAATTAATTTAAAATGGGTGGCGAAAGCCAAACATACTAGGCTTATAAATGCCCTAGGGCAAATAGCCTAGTATGAACCTATGAACCTATGAAACATAAGTAAAGTGACAATATACAAATATTAAATAACAATCACAATATAAAATAATTGTAAAAAAGAAAAGGTAATTAACTATTTGCATTGTATTGATAGTAAGCAACCCATTTTCAGTGGACAGCCAAGGGAAAAGAGCCCCAGCAAACATAAGCAAAAATAAACACAGAGGAAAAAAACTATTAAAAACAATGCAAATACGAAAGTAATTGTAAAGAGAAAAACAAAAGAAAAAAATTATGAACATTAAATGTTGCACTGATAGCAGTGGTATAAAATTTATTACATATGACTGTAAAAACAAAAGATAATCATTCTTCAAATGAAGGACAATGTAAAGACATTGATAGGAAGTGGGAGGAAAAAGATAAATAGTGTGGAGAATGGAAGGGGGAGTGAAAGGAGGGGGCTACAGTAGTAGAGCTGAGGGTTTAGGATGTTAGTTTAAGCAGAAGTTACTAACAGAAAAAGAAAGTTAGGAGATGCAACAGGTTATACAGTAGGACAGACTAAGACTACGTGTGGTCAAGGCAACGGCATAATTTCAAGTTTAGTAGGTGGGATTTAAGCTCCTTTTTAAAACAGTGAAAGGAAAGGTTGGATGTGGTATGGAGAGGGAGTTTGTTCCAATTTATAGAGACAGAGTGTTTGTAAAGTAGTTTGCCAATATTCCTTTTGGGTTTATAAACTGAGAGAAGATGCTAATCAGCGGGGGGCGGTAGAGAGCAGAGAGTAGAGAGTAACATGGGAGGCGAGAGCAGGGGAGGCAGGGGGGTTGTTGAGTATTGAAAAGGTAGTGTGGAGTTGCGATTGTAGGAGAAGGTGTGGAAATTCCAGCTACTGAAGTTTGTTTAGTGAGAGGCAATGATGTGAAGAGACTGATTGGGTTAGAATAAATCAGGCAATTTTGTTGTATGTTTGTTCCAGTTTCTGCATTGAGATAGTTCGGGGATTGGTAAGGATAGGGGAAGCATATAGAAGACTAGATAAGAGAAATGCCTGCACAAGAATGCATTTAGTGGCAGTTGTAAGGAATTTTTTGTTCCTATAAAGTAGTCCAAGTTTTTGGTGGGGTTTTTTGAGGGCCTGTTGTATGTGCAAGTCAAATTTTAGTTGGTCATCAATTATTACCCCAAGGAGTTTGGTGTGTGAGGCAGGGAAGATAGTGGTGCCATCTAGGGAGGAAAGAGAAAAGTTGGATTTAAGGTGAGACAGTGTCTGAGGTAGGAAGAGAAGGAGATGAGTTTTCTTAGGGTTAAGGATTAGTTGATTGTTTCTGTGCCGTTTTTCAACAGAGATAAAGGAATTCTGTGTTAGTGTGTGTAGTTCACAGATAGTATTGGAGGTAGATAGGAGAGTAGAGTCATCTGTATATTGTATTACAGATGAGAAACTGAAGGATGAATCTAGGTTGTTGGTAAAAATGTTGAAAAGGAGCAGCACAAGTATGGAGCCTTGGGGTACTCCAGTCTGAAAGGCAAGGAAGGGTGAGAAAGCCTGCTGTCATCTAACAGCTTGTTTTCTGCCAGTAAGGTAGGATTGGAACCAGCCAAGAGTAGAAGGAGAGAGGTTTAGGTCTGAGAGTCTGTTAAGAAGGATGGGATGAGACACAGCATCAAAGGCTTTAGCGAGATCAAGGATTAGACAGGAGATGAGGAGGTTGCTGTCCCTACCTTCTGCAACCTTTTGAGTAAAGGATAGTAAGGCAGTCAAGGTACTGTGTTTAGGGCAAAAACCATGTTGCAAAGGGGGTGAGGAGATTTTTGTGAATGAGATAGGACAGTAGTTGAGCATGTATACATTTTTCAAGGATCTTAGAGAGCAGTGAGAGAATAGCGATTGGTCTATAGTTAGAGGGTTCAACAGAGTTGCCACTTTTGTGCAGAGGAGTGGTATAGAAGGATTTCCATATTTGCGGTACAGTAGATTCCTGAATGGAGCAGTTGATTAAGATAGATACAGAATATGCAATAGAGTCAGCAGCAATTTTCAGAAAATGAGGGGGGAGATTATCAGTGCAGGGAGAGCATGGTTTTAGTTTAAGAAGCAGGGATTTGATATATTTTGTAAAAATAGATTGCAAGGTAAAAGGCTGAGAAACCGAGGAGCATAGAGGTTTAGCGGGAGGTGAGGGTGACACAGAAGAGTTGGGATGAGCAGAGTTACCAGAGGGTAGGAGTTTAGAGATGCTGTCTATGAAGTGTTTGTTGAGTAAGTCTGCAGTTTCAGAGGGAGAGTGATAGGGGAAAGGGTTAGGGATGGTAGGAGAACCAGTGTGGAGCAGGGAGTTGATAGTACTCCAGAATTGTTGGGGTCATTTGGGTGAAAGTTTTGAAATTTAGTGAAATATTGGCATTTATACAAAATAATACATTTTTTACACAGTGTTCGAGTTGCTTATAAGCTTGGAGAAAGGTGGTAGTTTTAGTGGTTTGCCATTTTTTCTATAGAGCATCTCTTTCATGCATCAAAGCACAAGTAGCTTTGGAGAGCCAGGGCGCAAAATTAGATTTGATTCTGATTTTGTGAGTTGGGGCAAGAGAGTTTAGGACATCAAGGAAAATGTGGTTGAATTTAATAACATCATCATTGAGCAGGAGACTTTTTAGGAAAGACCAGTTCATGGCAGAGAGTCTATAGTTAAAGGTTTCAGGGGAAAAGTTAGTCAGTTTCCTACAATATCTGTAGAGATGGGGCTTAGAGAGATGAGGAGAGTGCCTTAGATAGAGATGGGAGAATGGTCACTAATAGAGCCAGGGAAGGTAGAAGGGTTACAATAGTTGTTTGGAGAGTTGGTCAAGATCCAGTCAACTGTGGAACCAGTAGCATTTTTACTGTAGTGGGTAGGGGTTGGGATCAGTTGTGAGAATCATAGGTTCATAGGTTCATAGTCTGGTACTAGGCTATCTGCCCTAGAGCCTATACAAGCCTAGCCATAACAATTCCCTGGCTCCCTGAATCCATACAGGTTCATGAAGTGTTGGGGTGAGTTACCAATAAGGGAGTTCCAGTCTATATTAACATCTCCAAGAATGATGGTTTCATAGGAGATGGAGGTGTTTATCCAGGAGAGTATATATTCAAGGATATGGATGTTTTTTCCTGAGGGGATATAAATAGAGGCAATAGTAAACTTCCTATAGTTATTGATGTGGCAGTCTAGGACAGTAGTTAAGCAGGGGAGAATCTAGGCATGGTAATGTCTATAGCTGTATATACATATACACATATACACATATACATAAAAAATAATACTCTCCCCATAATTTTTCTTAAGTTTGTGGGGCTGACGATAAGCAGGCTAATGCTATGCTTAGTGTATTTAAACGTATGTAGTTTTATTTCTGTAGTAATTTGTATGAGTGTTATGTGTGTTTTATTATCTTTTAATATACATTTGCATTTATGCGATGTTTTACTTTTGTGTACTGCCTCTTTAAATGTGAATCATCTTGAGTATGTCTGACTTGTTATCTGCTTAGGCACATGTTTAAATCTGGGAACTAGTTTTATACATTTTAACAAATATATGTTACTTTTTTGCACAAATGTTTTTTTTAAGTTTAATTTTATTCACTTTCTATTAATTTCCTGTTAATGTCTGCAGTGGTTCACTTCCTCCCTGTGAAGCTGAAGTTTCCTTAGGATTTTTTGCACAAATGTTTAGATGAATTTTGCTGTATATAATAATGTAGTGTGTGTGTGTGTGTGTGTGTGTGTGTGTGTGTGTGTGTGTGTGTGTGTGTGTGTGTGTGTGTGTGTGTGTGTGTGTGAGTCCATGTGTGTGTGGGTGTGTGTATGTGTGTGTGAGAGCTTTTAGTGCTTTTAGTACTGCACAAATTTGTTTATGTCAGAATTCAAATTTCTCTTTTGAGCAGTTTCATTTTAAAATATTTATGCCAGTTTAGTAATGATTTGAATCGGGTTGGTTGTTTTTGGATTCAAGTTATTTTATTACTTTAATGTAATTTATTTTACTTTTTTGGTGCTGTTGTATTAGAATATTTATGTGTTTTGCTTTTACTTTTAGAATATTTAAAAGATTTTTCAAAATGGTGGCAGTTTGTTTTGTAAGGACTCTCTGAGATGACTCAGTGATATTTTTCTGCTACTTATCTTTTTGGGAAGGATTAATGATTTTAATTTTTAGAGGCTTTTTTGCAGAAATAGCAACCATATATCTATCTATCTATATTTATCTATATATCTATATAGATATATATAAATGGGTCTACTTTAGTAGACCGGAATACCACTTAACCAAGTTTTGTAATGCCGAGATGACAACACTGACAATCCATAACACCGACGACCCAGAACAGTGACTTTCCACTCCAGGTAAGTAACTGCTTGGCCACCATGTTGAACTTTGCCCCTTCTTCCTGTGGCAGTGCGATCTCAGAGTTGGTATATTTAGTTAGAGGGGTGTGGGGGCACAGCCTCCCCACTTGGATGGGTTTACATTACTTCGGTTTTAATTTATTTTTCCGGTTGGCCAAGTGGTTACTTACCTGGAGTGGAAAGTAGGTGTTCCTGGTCATCATTGTAAAGGATTGTTGGCGTTGTTGTCTCGGCATTATGAAAGTCGGGTAACTGGTATTTTGATCTACTGAAACAGACCCACATATAAGTAGACCTATACACACACACACACACACACACACATATATATATATATATATATTATATATATATATATATATCTACTTTTAAAGCTCAAAGTTTCAAAATGTCGAATTTCTTATGGTTGAGACCATAAGATTGGAGTTTTGAAACTTCAAAAAAAAAAAAAAAAACACAATTTTTTTTACATTCTTGGAGGGGGCAAGCCTCCTCTTCACCCCCCACCCATCCCTGCTACTTAAATATACCAACTCCGAGATCACACTACAGCAAGGAAAACAATAAATTTCCCTTTCTGAGCTGTACAATGATCTCTATTTAAACAGTTTGATGTTCAACACACACACATGGTAACACATTGTTTTGGATTCAGTAAGCAGCTCTACGCAGTGTGTATAGCTGCACATAGCCGCACAAACAAGATAAACACAGTGGCATGCAAATTACTGCATAAGCAGCTGAACTGTATGCTAATCAACCAATCCAAGATGGAGTGACTATTCAACAAGGTATAAAGCAATCATGTAGACTCAGTATAGGCTTTCCCTGCAAATTCCAAAACCTTTTGGAATACAGCCACAGAAAAGAGTGTACATAGAAACAATGTTAGGGTCTGCTGCTTTAATTCATGTGTATGTGCAACAGGCTGAAGTCTATGCTGCTGTTGCTGCTGCTAATAAACCAAGTCCAAGAAGGAGAAGAGTTTTCAGACCCTGGCTAACTTATCACAATGTACATGATGTGGAAATTGTAGAGTGCTACAGGGTGGATATAGACATACTACAGGAGCTCTGCAACCTCTGTTGTCCTCAACTCAGAGCCAGGGGAAACCAAGAGGAACCCATCCCACTGGATACAAAGGTATGTGTAGCACTTAGAATCTTAGCTACAGGTACCATTCAGAGACCAACAGGGGACAGGCTGGGAGTGTCACAGGCATCAGAATCTAGGATCCTCCATCAGTTCTTGAATGCTATGCTCCAACATGCCATTGACCACATTATTTTCCCCATATTTCTGAGGATAGGGACAGAAATATGCAGGAGTTCTACCCTGTAGCATACTACCCTGAAGTACTAAGTGCCATAGATTGCACACATGTAGAAATTAAGACACCACCTAGGGCACAGGGAAGGCTCTACATTAATAGAAAGGGCTTCCACTCTAATAACTGTCAAGTCATGTGTAATGCCAAGGGAATCATCTTGAATGTGTGTGCTGGCATCCCAGGCAGTAACCATGACTCACATATCTGGCACACCTCCCAGCTGTATCAGATGTTCACTAATGGGGATATCCCACAGGATCAGTTACTGGGGGATGCAGATTATGCACTGGAACCGTGGCTGATGACACCCATCAGAAATGCACACACACCTGCTGAAGAATGCCATAATAAGGCACACACTCAAGCCAGAAATATCATAGAGAATGTGTTTAGGCTGCTGAAGTTGTGGTTTCCGTGCCTAGATACATCTGTTGGAGCCCTGCAGTACAATCCATGGACATCTACTGAAATATGCACAGTATGTGACATGCTACACAACATCATCCTGAGAAAACAGCTTTAGCAGGATCAACAAGGGGAAGGAGTACACATCCCACCACCAATGCCAGTCACCACACCCACACACAATTGAAGAGTCAGAGAGGAAAGCAGCAGCTGCTGTGGGAGTAGTCAGATGTAGGTGCGCTCAATATGCCCTCATATTGGCTAAGAGACAACACATATCACACTCACTCACCACCTAAGGGCCTAAAACCTTCCTCTTATGCACATACATATGGTAACATTGATGCCAGGAAACTCTCACAACCTTTATCTCCCCATGTATTGGCTGTGTACTGTTTTCATCAGAAAACCATGACACCAAGCCTCTACTGAAAGAACACCAGGAGAAAACTTTTTCTCCGGGTGGTCTTTCAGTAGAGGCTTGGTGTCATGGTTTTGTTTTGTTTTTTTAACGTTGCACTTTTGTGGTTTACTGTTTTCATCAGACAGAGTCAGCCCTGCCCTAAAACTGTTGCAACTGCTGGATTTACAAGGTAAGTGTTGAACCTGGCGTGTATTGTGTAATAATATGAATGACTGGCATATCCTTGCATGTTGTTACTTGGTAGTGTAAGGAAATAAAAGGTGTGAGATTTGTACAGAAATTACCTTAACTTGTGACAGCAGATGTGTATTTGAATTATATGTGTCCATTATTAAATAGTAATAGCAACATATCCTTGTTTGTGCATTAACAGAAATGCTGCTTTGCCCCAAAAGAACAGGCAAATGACAGATTCTGATAACAAATCATCTTTGAAATGGTACAAGTGCTATCAAATTAACTGTCCCTGAAATATGTGTAGAGATTTAATGCAGAACATTCCATGTTAAGATATTGCCAATATGTATACTTGTGAAATGCCATCAGTACACTTCTAACTAATGCATACAGATAAAAGTGCAAACGCCTTTGTTAATCAAAAATATATGTAAAAATATTAAACAGATTTTTCTTAATTACATTTCAGCATATGCAGTATATAGCTGATAAAATGGAAGCATAACTTATCAAGTTAAGTAATCTTCTGTGCAGATAGATCTCAAAGTAATAGCTTTTCTGTGTTCTCCACATAAACAAGCCTCCTCACCTTCAGTTTCCCTAGCTACATGGTAGCCTTTTTATGGTGTAGATTCAGGGCTGTCAGCATGGTGAAGCTGCAAATGAGATGTGAACTCATTAGAATTGCTGAATCTTAAATACTTGGCTCCATGCAGCAGATGAAATCATAGTGCAGGCACTCCCCCAGTTTTTGTTTTTAATGGGTTGCAACTGTGAATGATTACTGGTAAGGAGAAGGAAAACACAACAGCAATGCAGGCTGCCCTACATCCAGTGGGTTGTGTCAGGTTAGACTTACAAAGTATTAGATGTAAGTTTGTCAACATTGGAAATTTAAATAAGCAGTACACATTAACATCCAACTTTCCCTTCATTTGTTGACAACTGCATATTATATTATTGCCATTTAATATCCTTACACATTTTAAGGACAATGATATAGAATGGCTTATAGAGTGCATGTTACAGATTACTGGTCAGATAACAGAATAATTGGTTGTGTGATCACTTAGTGCAATACCTCCAAAAATAATAAATGTACAAATGACAGTTGTACGGTTTCACCGCCAAACAGTTGTATGGTTTATTATTACTGTAGGTTACATTGCAGTTGGTTGTATGCAGAATGATTTCAGTTCCTTGCTGCAAAGCTATTTGTCTGGCAAAGAGGGATAAAGCATACTTCTTATGTTTTGAAGGATCATTGGAGTGAGAGTTCAAATCCAGATCTCTGTAGAAATATTTTATGTGTACTAACAAACATTTTGTAGTGTTTATTTCATAAACTGCTTTGCTTCATTTGAACTACTTTTCCCTTTTATCTATGTTTCAGTTCCCTGCTGCAAAGCAGTTTGTGTGGCAAAGAGAGATAAGGCACCCTTCTTGTGTTTTGAAGGTTCCTTTGAGTCAGAGTTCTAATCCAGACCTATGTAAAAATATCTGATGTGCACTAACATCTTCTAGTGTGTATGTTTGATTTTCCTCATTTCAACTACTTCTTTTTTATTTTTTTTATTTTTGGAGGGGGGCAGTGTTTGCATAATGCATAGCTTAGCTCAAACGCAGGAAACAGAGAAAATGAAATGTTAGGTTTGGCTGTGCTTATCTCATTTGTGCCAAGGACGACAGTACACAAACTGGACTAATGGGCCACCCAGGAATCAGACAGAACATCTGCAGAGCACCTGCAAACAGAGAATCTGTAAAAGGACAAAGGTCAAAAACAATATATTCTTGCAATTTTTGTATTTCATCACACAAGTGTACTTAGCGGCAATGCTGGATGTTGCAAGGCAGTTAGCAGGGTTCCCCAGCAGCTGCAGCCATCAAATACCTGCAGACAGGACTCGGACAGCCAATATTTGAAACCAGGTACATTCAATGAATTCTTTTGGGCCACATGCAAACCCGCTAAGTGACATTGCACAGCGGTTAACACAGAGACCTTAAGAATGATTATAAAATTAGGAAATTTCATGTAGCTAGTTCTGTGGCAGCAGGTGTAAGTGTACAGCTAGAGTACAGATGGTCCCGGGTTCTAGGATAGGGTGTGTGAACTATCTTTACTGTTGTGGCAGTGCAGTTTATAGCAATGAACTCAAAAATAGACAAGTTATTTCAACATTCCTGTGGCAACAAGGTGTAAGTGTAGGACTGCCATACACATGGTCCTGGGTTCTATTACAGCATATTTCATACACCTTTTCTGTTGTTCCACTTCCCATTGTATTCACTGTCATGTATAACACTTTAGTTAGTGGAGCTGATATGAATTATATGTATGAGGCATAAGGCACCATTACTGTGTTTTCAGATGCATGACTAGAAGTATACTGTCTGCTACATTTCTGTAAGTATAATTCTGCTATCTGGACTTGCATCGGCTTCACAATTACATAAGACACATACACAACTGGATCTATATCCAATAACCTTGTCAGGTCACACACATACATGTGTAACAGCTCAAAGTGTCACCTGTATTTATGTATGATTCCAGACTACGTCTAAACAGCACTTCTTCTGTGGCAAAGATGGAAAATCAATGCTGTAGAAGAAAATGCTTTCTCCCTTATGCCTACATTTGAATCCCACTGTGTAAAAATCAATTTTCCTCAGTGTATAAAGGCAAAAACAAGTGTGTCAGGTCATTACATTTAAGCCCACAGTGCATTTCTGCAAACTTAACTCACCTAACAGTTACCTTCCAATTTGCAATATATATTTCTAGGCTACATCAGTAGACACACCTCAAACTAAGGCCAAATATCAGATTAACCTTCCAATTTCAATTTAATTTTTCTCTGCTTGGCACTGCTGCTCTCCGCTTAACATTGAGCAAACATGGTTGGTATAGTTGCCCAGGTTTGCACACTACCAGTAAATGTGATAACTGGAATTGGTGGAAAAGTATCAGTTTCTATTGCTCTAGTTTGGCTGGTAGACATGGCTGGCATTACAGAGGAACATGCACACTTTAGGGCATAAAGGTAGGGTGTCCAGGAGCCCAGGATATTTATTGGAATTCTTGCAAAGCACTACAGCCAAAGGCTTCTGCAGGGGGACTATTCTGGCTCCCAGTACAAGTCTGAGGTGTGGAGTAGTTTGGCCCAGGCTGGAGCCAGTGCCACTGTTATCCCACACACAGGAGAGCAATGTAGGCATCATTTTAATGACCTACGCAGGTGAAAAAGGGATACTCTCAACCATTGGTTGCAGGAATTTGAGACCACAGACATCCCACAGCTGTGTAAGTATGACAATAAGACAGTACTTGTAAGACATAGAAAGCTAAATATAGTCAAGACTGGTATGCATAATGCTCTTTTGTTTTTTTTTTCTGTTTTTCCCCAGCTCCCACCAAATGTGAGTTCAATTGGCAGGTTCGTGTTTCTCGACTAGAGAGACTGAGAGAAGCAAGTGTATGTATGCAGCAGAAAAGAAATGTCATTATAGCTTTAAAAGTTAAAAGTCTATTATAAAGTTATATCACTTTGAGTATGCATATCCCATCTGCGAAAGCAAGTATGCATGCATTATTCTGTAGCACAAACCAGTTGTAGGAGTCCAATATTAGACTGTGGTCAGAGGTTATAGGTTCAAATACCACAATTCACAACTATACAATATTATTTTTTCAATAATATTTACATTAAATTAAAAATTTTATACCAGTGTCCCAAATGCTCTGCTGTAACCTGTAATATGTATAACTGGAACATGCATATGTGCAATAAATGCACATTTCAAGGATTACTTTTGGCAATCTGTAGTATAGTGTGTATCTGTTAGGACATATACTTAAATGTGATACTTCAGATAAAAGAGTTGTATAATTGTAGTAATGCATTGTATGCCAAATATGATGGTGCTAATTTTATTATATTTTTTCTCACACCCCAACCCTTATCTCTCTTTTTTATTTTGTATTATGTGTCATCAAAATGTTTTCATGTCATCCATGTGTACCACATCACTAAATGCTACACAGCACAATGACGTAGGCCAGCCCCAGTGGATCAGCCTGCCCCTGCTGCTCCACCAGCTCCAGCACCAATGCCCAGCATGTCTGGGAGCCAACCTGGCAGCACTGCCTCTGCTGCCCCTGAACTAGCTGTGCCTTCAGGTAGTACTGTCCTGGAAGCTGGTGCAGTGGTTCCCACCGGGAGCACTGGTGGAGGTGGTGATTTCATCTGCTTCAAGATGCCAGTGTTGATGCATAGGATTGTGCACCACACCATTGTTATATCCCTACTCCAGATGAAGAGGCTACCCTCCCTCATGGTACATAGGAGGAGAGGATGTCAAGCACTCCAGCCACCAGCAGAGTAAGGGGACAGTGATGACAGTCCAGTGGGTGAGGACTCAATTTTTACTGTTTCCAAGCTTGATGGGCATGAGTCAGGGTTGTCCCCTCCCTCACCCCAATCGTGGTGTCCCCCAAACTTTTTGGTCCCTAACTGCCCCTGTCTCTTGTCTTGTTTGTCTTGTTTGTTTACATTTGCTTCCTCACCTACCCAACTTACCTGACCTACACATACCTACATCCCTTACCTAGCAACCCTCTCTTACTGAATTAAAAAAATGGGCACCTGTCCCACAAAAAATATTGTCCCATACATAGCTCTCCATTTCACACACGTCTTCTTGACACACTTGATTCAGTCCAGTTGGCTATACAACATGATTACGTCATTGCCACCTCTCTCTCTCTCTCTCTCTCTCTCTCTTGGATGACAGCCCAAATTCAGCTAATATTCTGTACATATGATTAGTTTTTCCTGTTGAGGAAATGGATAGGTATGGTTCTTTCCAAACTCTCTTATGCACATTCCTATATTGCTTTCCCTTTGCTCTTCTCCCTGCTTGTTCCCCATTTCACCACTTTCCTATCTAACTCATTTTAACACCTATAATCTGGTCAAAAAATAGAATCAAACACAATACACATAAGTAATAGAAAAAGCAATGGATCCCTTCACTTTTTGGCCTCTAAGTTTGCGCAGAGTTTCATATCGAGCACCTCCATGCTGTGCCGCTTACCTCTGCTATGCTATGTCAACTCAGAGTAACACATGCTAAATGTACTATAACAACTAAAAATGTTGTTGCACTATCACTGTTTATTTAAAAATGTTAGATATACCTGGATTCAAACCCAGTATCATCAGGTCTCTAAAAGAAACGTGTCAATGCATTTACACCTGCTGCCACAGAGCCAGCTAAGCAGCAGGTATGTTTCATAGACTCACTACTAACTGTCAGAGTTTTAGCAATGTGGCTCACATTTGCACACTGCTTAACTACGCAGAAATGTGGAAGCTATTGTAAATGTGTATCTCGCATGCACAAACCTGCTGCTCAATGCGCTATTGAAAAGTAAATATAATTATGTATTACTGCTGTTTTCTGTCCATTTCCTGTCTATGACATGACATTACCTGTCAGACATAACAAACTGAATGCCCTATCTAACAATATGTCACATATTTACAATACAATCATTTGTTGCCTGCCCCCAGCACTGCAACCCTGGTAATTTTTTCACACATATATCACCTACAGTACAGACATTAATATCAAATATTGTATGATATGCAATTCACATCAATCTGTTAACATGCAGAACTAGAACAATTGACCTGTAAGCCTAAAAAGCCTCATCTGCAAGGCTAGGGAAGGGATCAGCATGGACCTTATCCACAGGGACATAGGTGACCTTCAACACATTTGACCCAGCCCATTTTGGTTTTGTCAAGAGTAGATCTTGCTTATTAAACCTAGTGGACCTCTTTGATACTGACCCCAAAGACCTGGATGAGGGATAACAGGACATACCACTTATGTTGAGTTATCCAGGGCCTTTGACACTACGCCCCATTCAGGTATCCTACAGAAAATCTCCTATCTGGGGATTAACCCATACATTACTAGATGCATAGCCAACTGGCTCACTGACAGAACACACAACTGTCAAAGTTAGGGACTGCACCTCCATCACTAGACCACTTACTAGTGGAATACCCCAAGGATCTGTGCTGGGCTCTCAACTGTTTGGAAACTATTTCTCTGAAGTCCAGGCAAAGGTAGATGCACTGTGGCTTACTGAGATTTCAGATGACTGTCAACTGGCCACATTCATATAGAGTCTCCAAAGTATGTTAACATATTACAGACAGAAGGAGCTGACAAAGACAGATGACTGTGCCAAACTCATGGATTGAACCTTAAAGCAAAAAAATGCCTCATTGTCCACTTTGGAAATGAAGTATCCCTGCTAATTATGATATACATAGCACACCTATAAGCTCAGTCACAGTGTTGTGAGACTTGGGAACATGTGTTGATACCAATATGCACTTCAATAACTATCTGGTGCGACACGCATTCTACATTGTGCACCTCATAAATAAAGGCCATCACATCAAAGACCAGGGAGGTCATAACTCTACTGTACTCTACCCTTATCAGCCCGCTAATTGAGTATAATGTTCCCTTCAGTTTGTACCTCACCAGATACCTGCAGCAACTGGAGAAAACACAAAGGTTTGTGACTGAGAGAATCCAGGGCTTCCAAAACATGCCATGCATGTAAAGACTGAAAGACCTATCACTGTACTCAGTATCATGCAGGCTGCTGGGAGGTGAACTATTTCTGAACTACAGAGCAGTCTCAGACTCTGCCCTACTAGACATACTGGACATCTGCAAATCAAATGGGACAAGAATAACTTTCTCCAGGAATCTCAACCTAGCCTGTGACATAAACAGAACATGCTGGGGAGACAGTTATATCTTCCAGCGATTGCCACTCATCAGTAATAGGCTCCCACTGCATGTGAAGCAGTGCCCTTCAACGAGCCTATTCAAGTGCAACCTTGACAGCTGGATGGTTAATTGTAAATTCACCCCTGGGATGGCACCTATGTCCCTCATGGACAGGACCCATCGGTGCTGATCACAAAATCACTCTGCTAACAATGACCATCTAACTATGCTCAATAAGAATTCTTGTGTTTTTACATGGCTAGGCTTGTAAATAGCCTATGGCCATTAGGCTAGTAACCTCCAATGACCCTGTGAAGATATGAACCTATGCATGCCTCCCAACATCTTCTCTCCAACATGCTTTGCTGATGTCATCCACTATAAGTTGACCTGCAGTCTTGTAGAAGTTAGACTTGTGCCATGGCACTTGTCTAAAGTCCGGAGTACTGTAGTGTGTGTACTTGGATAAGTAGGGGTTCTGTTTTTATTGCAGTCAACTGTGTGTGTGTGTGTGTGTGTGTGTGTGTGTGTGTGTGTGTGTGTGTGTGTGTGTGTGTGTGTGTGTGTGTGTGTGTGTGTGTGTGTGTGTGTGTGTGTGTGTGTGTGTGTGTGTGTGAGTGAGTGCATGTATATGACTTGCCAGAAGAGAAAAGGTATGTACCCTAAAGTTAGCATGCCAATCCCATGGATTGACAGTATTTTGATACTTGCACATGCCTACACATCCATTTCATGCAGGCCTCCAATTATCTTTTCTCCAATATGTCCTGCGGATGTCATCCACTATAAGTTGACCTGCAGTCTTGTAAAAGTCAGACTTGTGCTGTGCCACTTGCATAAAGTACTGAGTTCTGTAGTCTGTTTACTTAGATAGGTAGGGGTTCTGTTCTCACTGCAGTCAGCTGGTGTGTGTGTGTGTGTGTGTGTGTGTGTGTGTGTGTGTGTGTGTGTGTGTGTGTGTGTGTGTGTGTGTGTGTGTGTGCGTGCGTGTGTGTGTGTATGTGTGTGTGCGCGCGCGCACTTTGACATTACAGAGAGCCATTTACACCAGCATGTAGGACACTATTATTACCATATTCTCCTCAACAGACACTGCTGATGTCATCAGCTATAAAGTGTTGTCGGATAAACTCCAAGTCAGACGTGATCTGTGGTGCATGCCTTAAATACAGAGTTCTGTGGTCTGGGAAATTAGATAGGTAGGGGTTGTATTCTCCCTGCAGTCAACTGTGTGTGTGTGTGTGTGTGTGTGTGTGTGTGTGTGTGTGTGTGTGTGTGTGTGTGTGTGTGTGTGTGTGTGTGTGTGTGTGTTGGTGCTCTTACTTGACATTTGGACCATATACTTATTTTCTGAAGGCTATAAAGTAGGAAACTTAATTTTTGTCATGATTTATTGAGTGCAGTCATACATATCAACTGTCGAGATTTTCACAGAATGTCCAGATGTGCTCCTGATCAAATTTGTGGTTTTCTGCCATGACAGTGGGATGAGCTCAGGACTGATGTGATTTAGTAATTGCATACATTTGAGTTTCAGACATCAAATCCTTAATAATATGTATCTTAATACAAACCCCTGGTTATTCTAGCACATTTCTAAAGAGCAAATATGTCAAATATGTCCCTATTTCTGGGTCATTGTCCCCTCATTATGTTGGTCTTTGTCCACATCTCTTGCAGAGATTGAGAGCTATCTGTTAAGCCCTATTGATCATTATGGCATTCTGTGCAAAACCATTGACCTTCAGTGCTCTGAATTAAACAGGAGTGCTATCTGTGTTCGTTTACATGGTTTCCTGGCCAGCAGCACTATTGCCAGCCACAAAACCTTGCTTATTTACTTTTAAACACTGTGCGTGGCGTGAATATGCAATCAGCGCTGTTGCTCACCACAAATCATTGTGCACACATGTAAACTCAATGTAGGCTTTCAGTGAAACCTACACAGAGTTTATTGAATTCCAGGGAATGTTTCTTACAGTTAATTGGCTTGGTATTGCAGCTGTTGGTAAGATGCCTTCCAAACTCCAATTACGAAACAACACTCACTGCTCTAAGGAATCCAGAACTACTCCTGATGTTTTAGCACTTTCTTCTCTTTACTTTAAAGCTTCTTCAGAAAATTACACAAAAACAAAATCAACCAATAAAATTCTAGTTTCAATTATATGCTCAACATTTCCCCCAAAATTTCATTGACATAGATTCATAGGGATATACTAGGCTAACAACCACCAAGGCCTTTATAAGCCTAGCCATGCAACTCAATTGTGTCCCTTTGTATCATGGACATTTATTAGGAGGGATATGTTAGGAAGTTTCTAAAGGTTATGTGTGGGGGAATGTTAGTTTGAACATAGTTACTGTCTTCCCTGTCTGTCAGAGTCATGGGGGCCAGACCTGGGGTGAATTTCCAATTTCCCATCCACTGGTCAAGGTTACACTTAAATAGGGTTAGGGATTGTCTTTGCTTTACATGAATGGGGAGCCTGATCTGGAGCCTGGAGATCTCTGAGACACATATCTGTCTTGCCAACATCTCTTATTTATGTTGCAAGCAAAATTTAAATCCTTAGATCTAGTGGTTCTGATACTGTTCATTTTGGGGATGTGCAAAAGGTCCATCAGAGCTGGATCAGAGGTTGGCTTATATGCCAGGCATAGATCACAATTCTGTAACCTGTAGGAGACAAAGTATAGAAATAAGGCTTTAAGGCAATCCATATAGGACAATGTGTTTATACCCAGTGTTTTCTTCATAAGGATCCTTTGTGGGTGCTCCAACTGTTGCATATGTCTGGTAAGGTACATGCTGAAAGTGGCATTATACTCAAAAAAAGGCCTGATAAGAGCCAGATAAAGTGATATTATGTCTTCATTGGCTCTAGTTGCCATGCCCTTATTTATAAGTTGGGCAACATAGAATGCTTTTCTTACTAAGATGGCCATGTGTTGGTCAAAGGCTAGATTACTTAGTACATTTCTTTCCAGATCCCTGACCATTGATCAATTCTTAGGGGTATCTCATCAATGGAATAATTAGCCTGTGTGGCTATTTTCCAAAAAGGCACTATAATGCATTTCTTGTCATTGAGTTTTAATATGTGACTTTGGCACCAGTCATTTGTTTGAGTTAGATCCTCTTGCAATATTTTTGTGTTATGAGTGAATCTATGACAGCTCCTATTTTGCAGTCATCCACAAACTTGGTCAGCCAAAGGTCATTCACAATAACCTTGACCTCCAAGAAGTAGATGCAAAATAGGAGTGGGCCCTACATGGAGCCCTGAGGTATGCTGCAGGTGATCATCTCTTAGTGGAGGTGTTCTCACTAAATCTGACTTCCAGGGTCCTGTCTGTGAGCCAGCTGGCAATCCATTGAGTTATGTAGGGATTTATGCCCAGTTCAGTAAGTCTGTCAGCTATTCCCGAGTTGGGTATTCTAGTGATAGCCAGGTCCAAGTAGGTGGTATACACCATTTTCTCTTCATTATTTGCTTTGGTGACATTCTCAAAGAAGTCCACCAGGTTTAGTAAGCATGACCTTCCCTTGACAAAGCCAAATTGGGTTGGGTCCGTGTCTGCAGATTACCTATGTCTTTGTTGATCATTTCCATGATAATTCATTCTATTGGCCTTACATATTAGACTAGTCAGATTAATGGGTTTGTAGTTTCTGGGGTCAGTTGATGGTCCACCCTTGTAATGTGGGATAATCACTATAGTTCTCCACTCATGTGTACAAAGTTGATTTTGAGACTGTAGTTAAATAATGACTCCAGTGGCACTGATATGACTTGTTTCAAGCTATTTAGAAGTTATGCTGGGATATTGTCAGGGCCTACTGAGGCTGTGCTTTTGGCCTTAGCATGCAGTGTCAAGACCTGCTCCTGCTAATGGCTTGGGGAAGGGTTATGCTAGTAAGTATTTCATGGGGGTAGAAACAGAGGAGTGGTGGTGAAGTCTGAGCTGAATTTCTCAACCAGAAGATTTGCTACGTTGCTCTGCTCAGTGATGGTGGCCCCACTGACCACCAGTTTGGCACACTGATGTGTGCTGCCTTTGAGGTTTTAGACATAGCTGTAGAAGGCTTTTAGACTGTGAGACCACCTTAACCTCATAATTTGCCTTGTTGAACTTAATTAATCCTCTTGGTTTCTTGTTTAATTTAATTAGAGAGCTCTTATCATTATGAAAGTTGATCTTTCTGACTTTAACCATGTCTTTTTTCCTTTTGTTATAGTCCCTATTAAGGTTAGGATTCCACCAGTGTGGTTTGTTTTAGAGTTTGCTTTGGGTTTAGTTCTTGTAGGTAGAGCAGCCTCTATGCAGCCATTTCCGTGGTACTACAGGGCCTGCGTGAACAATTCCACATAGTTTGCTGTGAACTCACAGGTAGGAATGGCTTTGAATTTTGGCAAACTATCACTTAATAAGATGCAGTTTGTTTTGAAATACTTCCTAACTGTTAAGAGGTTTGCAAGGGTTACCAAGTTGATTTTTATTTTGAAGGAGACAAATTTGTGGTCCGATCTCACAAGTGAGGATATGACAATGGGGGGTGGAGGGTACAGCACTATCCCATATTACAGAGTACCAGGTCAAGTATGTTTGAATCTCTGGTGGGTGTGGGCACTATCTGGTCAAGGTTATTTGTGTTAATAAAGTCCAGGAATCACAGTGCATGTTAGTATGATGCATTGTATGTTTCCCAGTCTGTAGAGAGGGGTAGTTAAATTCTCCCATGAATAGGGCATTTGGTTGGATTGTGAGGGTGTCCAGTAGGTATGAGCTATGGGATTCTTTGGACATAGAGAATGACCTATAGCTTGCCAGGGTATGGTATGTTATTTTGTCTAAGGTGATTCGCACATGGATAAACTCCAGGGCATCATCCTGTTTAACCAACCTAGAGGTACACTTGTTGTTAATGTAGATCAAGACTCCTCCACCTTTTATCCTTGTCTGTGCAGCTGATGGTCTAAATGTATTGGAGGCACTGTAGCCTTGCACTACCAGAGTACTTTCTGTGGCTTTAAACCATGTCTTAGTAATTGCACAAATGTCCATGTTCTCTAGACTGAGGAGATACTGCAGGGTGTGGAGTTACTTGTTTAGGCTCATAGAAACTAGCAGTAACACCTTCATGTTTGTTTGGGTTTTATTTGCTATGTTGGTAAGTTTGTCAATTTGGCATTGCCTAAAAAAAGCTGTAAGGGGCGGGTGGATAAAGCTTTAGCCAATATTCAGAAGGCTAGAGGAGACAAGTGCAGACCATCCTTTACAAAACAACATGGTTTGTTAACCATGCTCTCCCATACTGAGAAATATTGAATCCCCCTGGAATGACACTAGAAACTAAGTGAATTGGTGAAGTCAATCATCTTTTGTTCATACTGTAGCATCATCCTTGGTGAAGGCAGAATGTTGTTCAATGCAAGGCATATACCTGCCTGAGACACATATTCAGGGAGATCAATAATGTCTCTCTTTATATAGTTCAGGGAGATAAGTCTCAGGTCATTTATGCCCACAGGGACTATAACAGAATCATACTGGTTCCTGTGGTATATTTACTTGAGTGCATGCATAACTTGGTGGATCCTGGCTCCAGATAAGCAACTAACTGTTATCTTCTCCTTGCTCAGTCTGGTGAATAGAGCATCTGTGTGTTGTACAATGGAGTCCTCTATGACAAGAGTCCTGAATAATGGGTTTGCTTGCTTTATTGGTTTTGCTCTTAGGGCTCCACTGGGTGTAACCATATGTCTGGTGTTTGTCATTACTTTTTGTGAGTGCTTTAAAGATTACTGAGGATAAGCATTGCTGTTTATAGGCTTAAGAGGTCTTTGATATCTGGAAATATTGCTAGTGCCGCAGCATAAGTTGTTCTATGTATGTGGTGGACACTATGTGTGTGTGTGTGTGTGTGTGTGTGTGTGTGTGTGTGTGTGTGTGTGTGTGTGTGTGCGTGTGTGTGTGTGTGGGTGCGTGTGTGCGTGGGTGTGTGCGTGTGTGTGTGTGCGTGTGTGTGTGTGTGTGTGTGTGTGTGTGTGTGTGTGTGTGTGTGTGCGTGTGTGCGTGTGTGTGTGTGTGTGTGTGTGTGTGTGTGCGTGTGTGTGTGCGTGGTGTGTGTGTGTGTGCGTGTGTGCGTGTGTGCGTGTGTGTGTGTGTGTGTGTGTGTGTGTGTGTGTGTGCGTGTGTGTGTGTGTGTGTGTGTGTGTGTGTGTGTGTGTGTGTGTGTGTGTGTGTGTGTGTGTGTGCATGTGTGCGTGTGTGCGTGTGTGCGTGTGTGTGTGTGTGTATGTATGTGTGTGTGTATGTGTTCTTGACAACCTTGTTTGCATGTTAGATTTTTGTCTCCAGTGAAACTGTGTATGCACATCTCTCACATACTTTGTTTCTTTAAGAATTAAATTGTTGTCTGTGAATATAAGACAATTGCTACATTGTCTCAGGATGCTCATATCTACCAAGCTGGCTACAGAGACCTTTGAAAATTACTTGTCCACATTGTCCAGACTTGTATTTGGGTGGGCTACTGTAGGTTGTGGATTGGGTTATACAGAGATCTTCAAGGGTGGTCTCAGGTGTTTGGCACTAGACTAGGTTAAATTGTGCTAAGATTTAATATTGCTGTTAATGTGCAAATTAGATGATCTTAGCTTGTCTCTGTGCAATGACTTTGTTTTGGACTCACTAAGTTACATGTTTCAGTTCAGAGGGAAGTTTTATAGATAAACTGTACTATCTAGACATTTGCATATATACAGAGCACTGCTAAGCTCTGCACAAACTCGCTAAATGTATACCAGCAGAAAAAAACTGAAAACTAACAACTGAGCCCACTGGCCAATAAATGACTACATTTTCAACCCTTTGATTGTGTTTCCTAACTCAGACAGACCAGGCAAACATGTCCTGCCACAAGATGAATGATCCTATTATTCTTAATGTAATAACACACAAAAAAGAAACACACAAGTTCAATGCCACAGCAACCAACTTATTCACTCGCTAGATTACCTTTCTACAAAATAATTACAATGCAGACAGTAGGAGCAACAAGCAGTCAGATAAGAGACACTTTTGTTCACCACATAATTATTTAAATGTTCTGGTAATGCCATAAAACAGTTAGCAATCACTTAAATGATGTACAAGTGTGATTTGTTATTTATTTTTGCCTGGATGATACCGGATGCAGTGGAAACACTTCCTGAACACAGGCTGGGACACCAAGTCTTGCTGAGCCACCCATCTGTTTAGAACTTATGCTACTTAGTTTTTAAGGCACAATAAATACTGATATTATCACTGAGACCTGCAGAATGAGTACCATTAATGTTTCATGATACCCACAGAAATAACACTTCAACTTAGTCCAAACCAAAATATGAAAATCTATTGAAAGTCTTACAACTGAGTGCCTATACAATGTATTATCAGCCTGTTTAACTTTCATAGCATATTTTAGTTTGTAAACATTTTGTTTAAGGTTTCTGGTAGTCTATGTGCCACACTTCATAGGTAACACACACTGCTGTATACACAATGTTAGTAGAATTACATTCAAATCTTTTTGAAGTCCCGATTGTCCTTTGCCAAAGTTCAAAAACTGGTCAGGACTGTTTTAAATGAACTTGCAATGTTTCCAGTCATGTGGTGTCTGTGAATGATGATCAAATTGCCTATTGATGGAGTTTTCAAAATAGGATTTGAGACGGGTGTTCTTTCATGTATGAATTTGGGGAGAAAATCAATGTTCTTGGTAATATTTTCCAGTTACTGGAAATAATGTTCCTAATGGGACTACTGTCCAAAGGACATTCTATCACAAATGCTATCTCAAAACTCCCGTTATATCTGTGGTAGTTGTATTTAGTTTTAAAATGGGGCAAATACGGAAGCCCTCCCTGGAGAAACTTCATCAGATATGCTTTAAACCATTGTTTACTCATATCCTCTATCAATAAACATCTTCTTAACAGTGCTTAATTGCATAAGGACATGATAGACTTATACCGTGTGTCTCTTGCTCACATTTCTTTTCACATGTGTTGGGGTGGCTACTGTTAGTATGTAGGTATGTGTTGCTAAAGGTGGGCTTTCTAAATACCTCAGAAGAAGATTCACCATTGCATATGTCATATGAATTGAAAATCTTAAAAAGATCAATATCACTTTGCAACCATCTGCTGAAAATGACAAAAAGGAAGGAGTGGTTCTAGTAATTAACAAAATCACTGACATCTTCCTCATCCTGCTCCATAATAAGAGTGAATAATCAATATAATAGATATGCAATATAATTTACCTATAAAATTCAGTCCGGTAAACAAAATTGTTTTCCCAATTGTTTAAAGCTAAATCAGCAAAAGTGGGGAAGGAAGATGCTCTCAATGCCTCCCCACATATTCATTGGTAATATCTATTGCTAAATTTAAAAAAAAGTTGATAATATCTATTACTAAATTAAAAAAAGAGTTGATACTCAGAACTAAGACATTTGCAAAAAACATCGAGTCATACTCCATACAAAATTAATATCATGCAAATAACCTGTCATCACCTCTAAATCTAGAGCCTGTGGGATCACTATGTATAGATCCTTGATATCTATAACTAATAGGTAATTTCATCTTCAAAGGTCACAACCATCAATAACTCTAATAAATGCCAGGGTCATGCAAATAAGATTTGGCCAAATTCATGTTGTGGTTCAAAATTATGTCCATGAAAAAAGTCAAGAGTCCCCAACTACATACACAGCAAGGCTTCTGGTGCTTCATAAGTAAATCCAGAGTGAGGTTCTGGGTACTACTTCAGTAGATCCATAGGACTTACAACAATTTTTGTGGTATTTTGCACAGCTTCTTCTAGTCAAAGTCCTCAAAAAAGTCACAAGTCTTGGTCTTGAAATCTCTTTCTGAGAGAGGTAAATGTCTCTAACATCGTGGGCTTCCAGATCTTCTTTTAACATTTTTCCAGGTGATTAATGATTCACATTGTACTCTGATATTACATTTTTACTACCATAATATGCTGTCTACACATACTACCATCATATAGTACGAATACAGCGCACATCAAAACAGCATTTCTGACATATCAAATATCCACTATGTCACATTACCTGTATGTGTATATATATATATATATATATATATATATATATATATATATATATATTTATATGGTTCTACCTGACATAATCGAAACCCCAGAACACCGACAACGAAATTACCGACACCACATAACCGACAGTGCAAAAACACAAAACCTCACATGCCCGACAACGAAATAACTGACGGTACACAAACACGAAACCTCATACACTGCACACACCACAATAACAACAATCAACAAACAAAACACATCCCCTGTCCAAAAACCACAAACACAAGCACACCAAAATCCCTACAAACCCACGCTAAACCACACATATACAACTATCTACAACCCTAACCCAAACCCTAACCCTAAGGTCCGTCACTATTGCATACTCAGCTAACCCGCGTCCTAACCCTAACTCACTTAAGCCGCCCCTAACCCAAAGACTATCACTACCGCACACTTACCTAACCCAGTCCCTAACCCTAACTCACTTAACCCACCCCTATCCCCACAGACCGTCAATATCCACACTTACCTAACCAGCGCCTAACCCTAACTCACTTAACCCGCCCCTAACCCAGAAGACTATACTACACACACACACTAACCCAGTACCTAACCCTAACTCACTTAACCCACCCCTATCCCCACAGACCATACTTACACAGCCTTTTCCCATGTCGGCATCCTCGGTGTCAGTGTTTTCATCCATCGCGTCGGTCTTCTGCTTTTCGATCTTCTGGCGCTCGCGATTCGCTTGTCGGTGTTTTCCGCTGTCGATGATGTCAGGTAGACCCATATATATATATATATATATATATATATATATATATATATATATATATATATATATATATATATATATATATGTGTGTGTGTGTGTGTGTGTGTGTGTGTGTGTGTATATCTGTGTGTGTGTGTGTGTGTGTGTGTGTGTGTGTGTGTGTGTGTGTGTGGTGGTTTCCATTCAAGTCATCAACTACATGTGCCATCAATGGGTAATGGTGGTGTCATTAGTCACTGAAATCACATTGCATCACTTAGTGTTATTTACAAATCACAGTATTGACTAGTGCTGCAACAGACACAGCTGTGTGTCCATGGAATTGGCCTATATAAATAAAGGGGTACTTGTCTGGGGAAATTTGTGAAGTATATTGCAGTAGAGGATTTTGATGAGATTTTTTTTTTCAGGAAGCTGGTAGCATGTTTTGGTACTGGTCATACTTCATCAGGTTTCTGCCAAAATTCAGAGCAAGCAGATTTTGCAGGAAGTGGCTGTGCTTTTGTGTTCTCACTAGTACTGAGACAAAGTATTTATTGCATGATAAAGGAAGTGCATCTTTGTACATTTGTGTGATAAGGTGTGTTTTGCTGACAGTGTGGTTTGATTAGTTGCTATACTAACATTCTCATATTATATATATATATATATATATATATATATATATATATATATATATATATATATATATATATATATACACATATATATATGTGTGTGTGTGTGTGTTTGTGTATGTGTATATTTTTATATATATATATATATATATATATATATATATATATATATATATATATGTGTGTGTGTGTGTGTGTGTGTGTGTGTATATGAGTGGGCGCAGCTGTGCATAAGTTAGAGTTGTCACCTCACAGCAAGAGGTTCTCCAGTTTGTTTATCAGCTGGGGTGCCTTCTGTGCAGAGTCTGCATGTCCTCTGCAGTTGCATGGGTTTCCTCCAAGTGCTCCGGTTTCCTCCCACATTCCAAAGACATGCAGTAGGTGGATTGGACACTCTAAATTGGGCCATAAGTGCAAGTCTGTGGTATGGAAGATCTACCGCAGCAAGGCTAGCCACCTGGCAGTGTAAACCTTGGCTCAAGATGACTGTCAGCATTGAAAGTGACAGCCTGACCCCAAAAATGTGAAAAAGGGATTGAGGGTGGGTGGATGGATATATATATATATATATATATATATATATATATATATATATATATATATATATATATATATCAGTACAGTGCCCCTTAGTAACTGTTATGGAGTGTGTGGTGCTGCAGTTTTGGGGCAGTTTTGGAGATGAAACCACACTTACCCTGAGTAGAGGAGGCATGCACCTTTCCCTTTCTTATTAAATGAGGGGCCAGAGAGAAAAAAAGAAGATGGGTGTTTTTCTGACAGAGATAAGTACTGTAGAGATACCAGGCAGAAGCCTATACAGTGTGGCTGACTTGAGTACAAGAGTCATTGGCCTCTCAAATGGGAGAGAATTTGAACTGTAAGTTGCTTACCTGAGCTGAGGTGAGTTTTAAGTCATTTACCTTGCCTGAATTGTGAATGCCCTGTATAATGTTGATGAAAAGGTATGATGGCTGTGTAAATAACATGCATTGTACAAAGTCACTCTGAATAATTTACACTGAAACCACATAGTTTTCCAGAATGATTACATGGTTGCTAATATTATAATACACATATATGTATATATATTTATTAGCTATAGATACATATAGATATGCAGATATATAGAGATATAGATATTATATATAATACATACATACATACATGCACACATATATAGGAGTCCATTGGTTTTATCATGTCTGCTTTTCCCGAAGTTAAGATTTGCAAAATTAATTATGTCAAACTATGTTTGTTTTTAATGCTGCTTTATTGGTGGTCAGACTGCGTTTATTTAAAAAGGTGCACCTGTTTGTAGCAGATACATAATTAGGGTGGGGTGAAAGAGGTAGCTGCTTTGAGCAGACGATATTGGGATGAGTGATCCCCTATACCAGCATTCAGTTTCTGAAAGCCAATACTGCATTTGCCAAACTGCTTCAGAACTGTTTGTGTGATCACTTGGAGTCTCTTGCATTCACTTATTCAGGGCTGAAACACTGAGTGCTTTCCAAGTTGTATTTAGCTGTAGCAACTTGTTAGTTACATATGTAATTTGTAGCAAGTGGTTTGCTATAGAAGAGAGAGGACTTTTTTAGAGGGGAGGGTCCTCAACTTCAGTTGAGTGGGGTGCCAGATCTGGGAATGGCACAGGCTTCTATAAGAGCTAGACATAGCTCTAGTATGCAGTGCAGCTGTGCAAGGGAATGGACATGTGTCATTCACTTATACTGTTAAACTATTAACTGGGGATTTAGACACAAGGTCAGGGAGCAGGAGGAAAATTTAGGTTTAGGGAGCAGGAGAGAGGAGTGTTATGATTTGGGGGAGAGGGGAGTATTAGAGTTAAGAACCACCTGGGGAATTTAGGTTTAGGAAACAAGAGCAGAGTTTTAGGGTCAGAGTAAAGGTTCTGGGAGGGTCATACAGTTTAGTAGAATAGGGCTGTGGGAAGGGGTATATATGCTAGTTGGAGGTAGCACAGTTGCCATTTTAAGTTTCTTTGTGGGTATCTGGTTGTATTAGATTGTTTGGGAATCAATGAGTTTTTTATTAATGCAAGTGGGTTTCTTTTTAATGATATAAACCATCTTTTACCTTTTAAGCTCTTTCATTAAGACTTTCTGCTGAAGCATCAGTTTTCAGTTTTGTTTTCCATTTCAGTATGTATTTGTAAAGCTTTTGTTTTGTGTTGCTTTAACAGACTATCACATAGGTGAAAGCAGTCCAGATTTATTTGCCACTACTTTGAAAAAAAGCCGATCATCTATCTTATCCACTTAATCACATATGTCCCTTCAGACTGAGGATCTTGGATGTTGTATATTACTAGGTGAAAGGCTGTGATGAGGTTAATGACACATACTAGGACAATGGTCATTTGAGTTATCCTAGGATATATGTTGTCAAAGTTGATGACAAGAACATTTATGGAAGAAACCAGATGACTTCCAAAACCTGCCAGACTCAACACCACATCAATAATTATTGGAAAGAAATCAAGGTTCAAAAATGGATTTACTGAGGTCAGCTGAAGCAAATGCAGTACTAATGTACAGTCCTTGAATCCAGTCTGCAGAGTTTGAATTCACTGTCAAAACTAATTACCTGAAGCTTCAAACAATGACACTGCTATTTTGACTAGTGATATCCAGGGTAGGGACTGCTTTAAGATAGCCAATGACTGTAAATATTCCCACTTTCGCAGTATTATAAAGAAGCCACTCAGATACAGATGCTGTACATAGGTTATTGAAAGTTTAATTGTGTTAGAAGCGTTACTATGTACATGTACATGACTGACATGGTTAGAATTATAGTGATATAGCTATTAAATGATGTTTATAATTATTTGCATGGCAAATGCATTTATGTGCTTTTGTATAGTTATTGCACTTAGGAAATGTTAATCTTCAGTTATAGGGGAATGTCTCATACAATGTATGTGAACAGTGTAATATACCTTTAAGGCAGCAGTTTACTCTGAGTCCCTTTAACATAGGAATGTTCAATCAGTCTTCAGTGAATTGCTGAGGTTCAAACAGCTCCTGTGTGTGTGTGTGTGTGTGTGTGTGTGTGTGTGTGTGTGTGTGTGTGTGTGTGTGTGTGTGTGTGTGTGTGTGTTTCTTTATTCAACTAACCTAAAATATGCATTTTAATACCTTCCATGCATGTCTAACAATATGTCCAGTGAGTCCGATTGTTGGTATACTGCCTTTCATTACTCCTCACTGAACAGTAAGGAATATTCTCAACTCTGTATGGTAGTGGCTTTAAAATGTGCTGGACAGTGTTCTTAGGCCCAAGCAATAAGCCAGCCTGATAGAACATTTCTTATCCTATTGCATTTATCCTCAACAAAGTGATTGATTAGTACAGAGAAATTTACCAGCAAAATACATACTAAACTAATTACATAATTATAGATGGGAAATCCGTATTATGTGCAATTTTTTGCATTAAATGTGACTGAGTGTTTAACTCTTAAAATGTGAGTAGTTTTTGGAAAATATGCAGTTTTTGATTTGATGACACAGCCATGCTTTATTTGGTGAGTGCTCCTGTGGGATATATATACAGTTTTGTTCACTAATGTGAAAACAGTTCTTGTGTATGAATTCCACACTTTCTGATTAGTTTGTAAAATATTTTCATAAATTCTGCAGGGTTTATTGTAACCTATTTCTATGTAATAGCTGTGCCATGGAGGAAAGCATGACATGATTAGTTCCAATATAATCTGCAACACACATTTTGCAATGCCACACATTGAGTTGTGTTGGAAAATACTGTACCTAACTAATAGAAAAGCAAGAGAGAAAGACAAAAAGAGAGAGAGAGAGAGAGAGAGAGAGAGAAGATGAGGCTGGAGTGAAGATGACACATCACAGAATAATGCACATGAATTTGCAGCAATCAAATTGAAACACCAAAAACACTGAGTAACAATATATACAACTGATATGGAGGCTTATTATCAGGTCTTTAACTCTAGCCTACTTTTATGTGCTTGACACATGGATGCTAACAAACTCCCCTTGAGAGCAGACTGAGGCAAAGTAAAGTTTGAGGGGTGAATTTTGGCATCCATGTCAAGAAAGAGAATCTATAGTTCAACTGTGAGCCCAGTAAACAGCAAACATTGGACATTCATCATGGCTATGCATGCACAAGGGAACTCCTAAGTAGAAGTAACACAGAACTATGTATGTAATTTCAAAGTATGAGAATCCTAGGAGTAATTAGATGAATGTTTCAACATGTGATTTGGCTCAGTAACATGGTTTCTAATAACTCTGTAGCAGGACAGACATAACACATGAACTATACACATAATACATCCAAATTTCAAATCATATGTTAAAAACTTCAAAATTTCCTGTACCTGACTTCTAAAATGTTTGCTAGTAAAAGGGTAAGAGAAATGTTTATACACCCAGCTTTAATCTGCAGACTTCTGCATAGTGGCTTATCTCTAACCATTTAATAATAAGGTAAGTACACTGCATCTTTAACCTGATTGACTTCTGCATAAAAATGCATTGAATTATCCGATAACTGGGTAGTGTGCTAATACTTGTACACCCTCTCAGTCATAACCAAAGCAACAAGGACAAATGCAGAGGCTGCAGGCATGTCGAGTTTAGAGTAACCAGTTATAAAGCATGGTTTTGGGAGTTTAGAGGCAACAGACATACGCAAAAGAAGCTCTCACAAACAACATAAAAGTTACAAAAACAGAAATGGAGTTCAAGAATAAACCCAAAACTTCAAAGCTATGAGGCTCCAGCTTTAACTACTGACCTCTAAGGCTGGCCTTAGGTAAAATGGAGGTGTAAGCAAATGATGCCATTGCACCCCCTTCACTGTCCGCTATTCTTCCCACTGCCACAAAACCAGTGTGCCCCCTAGTTTCCCTATACTATCCAATAACTTTTTATTGTTTTCTCTGTTTTTATTACACTTCATTTTTTTCTTGGATCCTTTCAACTCATCCTAAGTAAGACTAAACTATAGTAACTATGGTGGATGTAACTGAATTAAGGTCAGGGGTCTATGGAACGACTAGGCTGCCAAAAGCAATAGAGCCCAAGGTGCTCCAAGGGGAACTGTATAGCTTTTCCCAACCTTTGATATGGTGATGCTCTGAAGAACAATTGTAATCCAGTCTTTCTCTTCAGCATTTTTCTGCATCTTTTCAATAACCCTAAGGGTTAATATTATACCATATGAACTGTTGAGGAAATAACTGAATTAAGCTGGGGATCTGGAGATTGCAAGGCTGCCAGAAGCCTTGTGATTTTATATGGTATGAACAGCATTTTAGTGCTTTATCCAGATGTTCTAATAAAGTGATGTCCTGAATAAAAATGAGGGAAAGAGATACAGTCTTATTTTTTTTCAAGAAAAAAATAAGTTTTGCCCAGTGCTTGATGCCCAAAGCTGACAAAACAGTAGTTCCCTAAAACTGAGAAGACAAGTGTTTATGAGGATGCATAAATCTTATCTGGGACTAGTGCCTTCCTCCCAACCCACTTCCCAAAACAATAGTCACCTTCTGTGTGTGCCACTGTGGGGGTTAGATCATGATGTAAATGAAAGAAAAATGTCCACAGCTATACATTTTTGCTTGTCACTGTCATACATATAAACAGCCAGCATCCATACTCCAAAAAGATAGCCACCTTCTCTGTTCCTCTCTGATATCAGACTAGAATGAAAGTAAAAGAGCAAATGGACAGAGTAACATACTTCAACTCATTGCTGGCAGAGATATATATACATAGAATGCCTAATTACTCCTTCCCCCAAAGCATAGCCACCAGTATATGTCTGGTATTTGATTGTGAGGAAAGTGAAACAAAATGATTACATTTTGGTCCAAGACAATACTTTGCCCTAGGCAAGCTAAAACTCTGATTTTTGATTGAAAGAAAAAGTTAAAACACTTATGATCACACTATCTCCAACTTCCATATAAACTATATAAACTATAGAAATCTGCTGTGTACACCTCTAATGTTTGAGTGTGATGAACGTTAATGAAAGAATAATCACACTGTCCCCAGCCACCATAAAATCTATATCAACCTTCTGTACACACAGCTGAGATTTAATTGCAAGCAAAGTTCAAGAAATAATGACCAGACTCCCCACAGATCCCATATGAACTAAAGGAACATTCTTTGCATTTTTAAGTAGGACCAGATTTTGACTAGATGTAGCCCAGGTAGAGGTTCAGCATGTGATCTCTCCACTAAGCCTGCATCAAAATCCCTTTATACAACTGGAAGGTATGGGGATTCCCAGGCCCCAGAAGCTTTCAGGGTCTAAATGTTCTGTGATGTATTTTTAGCCTTATTTTTGAAAGACAATTACATCATAATGATTCTTTTCATTGTTACCTAAAAAGTTACACAGGTGCCCCCAATACTGTATGCACACAGAAAAAAATGTGATTATATTTCTTCATGCACACACATTCTAAAATTGCTCTTGACAAGTCAGGTCTACCACAAGATGTTGTCACAGCCACACAGACACCAGCTTACTTCACACAAATGCACACCACTCCTGCAACACCAGGTTAATATCTGTTTAAACTGAGCAAACAACAACAGGGTTAGTCATTTTCATCCACAGACAGTGATTATACCCAGCAGTTATAGCCACATTTTTGACTGCATATAATTCCGATGTCTGATTGTGATAAAAAACAAAACACCCTCAGTAATGCAGTTCAGTTTTGATTGATACAAGCAGTAGCCATAGTGAAGTATTCTAACTCTCTCAAATATACAACAGCTTAAGTACTGCAAAAAAAAAAAAAACAGTAGGGTCATTCACTTTACATCCACTGACAGCCCCCATACCAAGCATCAGATGTCTGACTGACTGCAATAAAAAGATAAATATAGTTACAGAAATGTATTCAGCTCTGTTTTACATAAGCACATAGTAGACAACTACAGTAAAGTATTCCATCTTGCTTCACATTGGCCCTGAAAGCCAATATAATGACTGTTTAAGGGTTAGTCATTTTCAGTCACAGATAGACCCCACATTTCCAGAAATTTTAGCCACATTGTTGAGTATGTACATCTAAGATATCTGATTGTAATAAAAATTAAATACAATGACAATATTTTTTCAACTCTGCTTTCCACAAACACACAGAGGCCAGCCACAATAAAGCATTACCTTGTTTCACACAAATACACATCAGTCCTGCAAAGCCAGATTAATGACTATTTATCTTAAGCAAAGGATAGTGGGGCCAGTTCAATGTTTACAACAATCTGGATACTTAACTTTGTTAATTGTGTACACTTCTAATGTCTGACTGTAATAAAAACAATTTAGTACTGGCCACAGTAACTTATTTTACTTTGTTTCACACAAACACCCAGTAGACATAAGTATTTCAAACATTCCACAGCATTTATATTATATGTTAAGAGCTGTAGCCAATAGGGGCTGCATTCTTGATCACAAAATATATAATTCAGAGGCAATTAGTCACAATGAGGAAAGACCTCATTATCAGCTAATTTTCATGCCTGTGAATCATGTTGTGTTACTACTAGTTCTAATTAGTTCTTTCCTGCAATAATCAGCACTGGCAGCTCTTATATAGCATTGGCACAGTCACCCCATTAGTCATTCTGTCACGCATGCATTAAAAAATATACAGACACTCACACATACAGCCACACCTCTTACCTGTCCTTTAGTTTACATAATTTCACTGGTGTATACTCTTATTTGTCCCTGTCTCTCATAAATCATGGATGATTACAGTCAGTCAGTAATGCCAGACATTAGATTTTCATTCTTCTTCTTGCTCATAAAGTGCATTGTGATGCTACATCTGTTACTATATTAACTTTTTAAGTGACTCAGAGTAATACTTAAAAATCTTCCAATGTCATCTAGTGTTCCTCACTGCTTTGTCTGGAATTCTTAAGCACAGTGATTTAGAGGTATGGCAGCCCCCTCACAAGGATGCACTCACATTTTTCTCGACTGTCTATAACTTTATAGAAAATCCTTGATTTTGCCTTATACCTGTCCTTTTGTGTCTCTCATATCTGATGGACCATTGCAGTCAGTCATTAATACTAGTCATTAAAATTACATACTTATTATTATTCAGAAAACATATCATAATGCAAGAGCTGATTTGTATCAACTCCTCAGTTAGTGCAGAGAACTTAAGTGCTGACTTGTTCATGAGGAGCTTTATGAGATACGAGTATGGGGTTTGAAGCTTTTTTCCCCATTGCTCTTTTATTTTTAAGTGACTTAGGGTTATATTCAAAGATTATTCCTGGTGTCTAGTGTTAGAGCAGAAAAATAAGCTCTGCCTTGTGGATGAGGTGTTTTCTCTTCCAGGGGTACAGGGTTCACAGCATTTTCCCTGTGAGTTAGGATAATATTTAATGAGTGTCTCTGGTGTCTAGTATTTCTCTACTCCCATATGTCTTATGCCTTTTGTGCTGCAAAGCCTGTTGTGCTATTAATTTTTTAAGTAATTTAGGACAATATTTCAAATCCCTGGTGTTTAGTGTTCCCCCACTCATACATCTTTCATGCTGTAAAAACTATTGTTCTATTAACTTTTTAAGAGAGTTTAGGGTAATATATTTAAATAGTATGCCTGGTGTCCAGTGCTTGCCCCACCCATGAATCTTTCATGGTGCAAAATCTGTGGTTTTATTAACTTTTGAACAGACTTTAGAGTAATATTTAAACTTCATTGGTGTCTCGTGTCTAGTGTCCTCTCCCAATATTGCAGGATTTGCTCATTAGTCTGAGGGGGAATTAGAGTTATAACAGTCATCTACACACATACACACACATACACACACACACACACACACACACACACACACACACACACACACACACACACACACACACACACAGCCTCTCACCACTCAATCATACTCACAGACACATTCACCCATTCACACGCACATACACCATACACAAACACACACACACAAACACACGCACACACGCATGCAACTACTCTACTAATCCCCTAACTAACCTCCATACTACAACCACCCAGGCAGACATATACACATACCCCCCCTCACACACACACACACACACACACACACACACACACACACACACACACACACACACACACACACACACAGCCTCTCACCACTCAATCATACTCACAGACACATTCACCGATTCACACACACATACACCACACAAACACACATACTAACACACACACACACACACACACACACACACACACACACACACACACACACACACACACACACACACACACACACACACACCCACATACACACACACATGCAACTACTGTACTAATCCATACTACAACCACCCAGACACACACACACACACACACACACACACACACACACACACACACACACACACACACACACAGTCACCTGACTCCACTCATCTCTCTGCAATACATTCATGGATTCAGCCACATGCAGACACATACGCACAGCTCCCCACCAACACCTGTCTGCTAAACTCCTCAGTACTTATGTGTAACGTGATCTCACTCATTGAAAGCAATGAGTGAATGTAAACCTTTGGCTTAGAATCAACAACAAAGCTAAGAATAACATGGAGGCAAAGGCCCAAATTAAAATCAGGGACAGATTTTAAATATTTCATGATATACATCGGAAGCTAATAGAATAAGAAGTTTTACATTAACATGCATTTTTGAAGGTTATGAAGTCTGAAACTTAAATGCCTACAATTATTTAGTAAGTGCAATCCTCAAAGATTTTTAAGAAAACCACAAATAGAGCAGACCAAATATATAAGGCAAATCAGGGAATTTCTGCAAAATCAAGAACAGTTTCCTTCCATCCATACACAAATATGCATTAGCCCAAACTGTCCACAGTTCATAATATCTGGATATATATTGGGACCATTTCTAGCTCTTTTGTAGTTCACTGTTTAAAATCTGCCTCTGGGCATTTTTTTCTGGCTATACTGCTCAGACAAGCTCCACGTGGGTTTATAGAGTGGTCCTAGCAGCAGGGAACTCAGAAAAGCGACTACCTTCTGGATTTAAGTATCTTTGCTTTTTTTTTCACTTGAAATAGCTTCTGTAGCTTACGTTGAACTAGCCTGAACTGATGTTTAACTGATTGCTGCATTATTTTAAAATCTGCACTTAAAGTTACATTTTAGTCGAATTTGATCGAAAGTTTGCTTGTTTGTTTGTTTAATTTAACTGTGGAGGCTGCCCACTAAAGTGTGCTAGCCTGTGTAACTAATTTATCACTGTTTCTGCATTTTCTGTGTGTTTCTACCAAAAACAAAAATAATCCTTGTTTCCCGCCTTCCTCGACTAGTTTAGACCAGTTTACAGGCATTGCTGTATTCTGGGCTGTGGTGTAGTTCCTGTGTTGTCCATTACCTTATTTGGATAGAAGGAAGTTTCTTTGCTCACCAGTGGGAGTGGGGAGCCTTGAGCAGCCTACCTGTCCTTGGGGGAAGTGACCTCAGCACAAGAAGCTGTAGTAATTGGTTGTTTGGGACCATTTCTAGCTCTTTTGTAGTTCACTGTTTAAAATCCACCTCTGGGCATTTTTTCTGGCTATACCGCTCAGACAAGCTCCACGTGGGTTTACAGAGTGGTCCTAGCAGCAGGGAACTCAGAAAAGCGACTACTTTCTGGATTTAAGTATCTTTGCTTTTTTTCACTTGAAATAGCTTCTGTAGCTTACCTTGAACTAGCCTGAACTGTTTTTTAACTGATTGTTGCATTATTTTAAAATATGCACTTAAAGTTACATTTTAGTCGAATTTGATGGAAAGTTTGCTTATTTGTTTGTTTAATTTAACTGTGGAGCATGCCCACTAAAGTGTGCTAGCCTGTGTAACTAATTTATCACTGTTTCTGCATTTTCTGTGTGTTTCTACCAAAAAAACAAAAAAATAATCCTTGTTTTCCTGCCTTCCTTGACTAGTTTAGACCAGTTAACAGGCATTGCTGTATTCTGGGCTGTGGTGTAGTTCCTGTGTTGTCCATTACCTTATTTGGATAGAAGGAAGTTTCTTTGCTCACCAGTGGGAGTGGGGAGCCTTGAGCAGCCTACCTGTCCTTGGGGGAAGTGACCTCAGCACAAGAAGCTGTAGTAATTCGTTGTTTGGGACCATTTCTAGCTCTTTTGTTGTTCACTGTTTAAAATCCGCATTTGCACGGCTTTGCACAGTCGTGCGCATAGTGCAGCGTCGGTTAAACTTTTTCTGGCTCCGCCAAGTCTGGTCTTCAAATTTTCCCTTAAGGAAGCTCTAATCTTAGTATAACCAGACTACTCACTGTAGTATAAGCCTAGCACTTGTTCTCAATACTTCTCTACTAAGTAAGCACTCTCGTACTAAGTAAAGCACTACATCTACTTACCACCCCTGTGAATATCCACTTCCCTTAAAGGTATACCCCTCCCTTATACTGTTCTAGCATGTCGAGTGGTAGATTACTGGCGTCATCTCCAGTTCAGCTGGTCAAACTGGGTATCTTGAGACAATGCTACAATTGTCTCATGTACACAGACAACCCTCTCCTCCTCCCAACAAACACAAATACATGTGAGAGATGCAACTATATAGCCAAACTGGAGGCTGAACTCTCTCAACTCAGGGCTGGCATGACCAGACAGGAGGAGATGGCAACCACACACACAACAATCCCAGTCCCACATAGACCTAACACAACTGCAAACCAAACGCATAAAAATACAAAGACATACTCGGAGGCTCTAATAAAAAACTTACCAAAACAACAGTGGCTCCCAAAGCAGACATCCAAAAATCCACCACCTCAAAACAAAACACATGCAACACATACTTCAATAAATCAGTGTGTCGACCAATCGCAGCCCTTAAGGCCAAACACCTTGCCTGATACACTAGTAATAGGTGACTCCATAGTCAGACACACTGATGTCCCACTGACCAGGCTGAACAAGGAGAAGGTGACTGTGAGCTGTCTATCGGGAGCTAGGATCTGCCACATAACACACGCACTCAGGTCACTCCAAAGCAAGTACAAATATGACTCCATCATTATCCATGCTGGTGTGAATGACCTGAGACGTACCTCCCTGGACTACATGAAAAGAGACATAGAGGAGCTCTCCGATTATGTAGCCCAAGCTGGTATGACCCTGACCCTGAGCAGCATCTTGCCCTCACCAAGAATGATACCACAATACAAAGACAAGATGATCAGCTTTAACAATTGGCTCAAGTACTGGTGTCATTCTAAGGGGATCCAATGTCTGTCTGCCTGGGATGATATGTTGGACAGGCCACGCTGCTTCACAAGGGATGGCTTACACCTGTCACCACTGGGCTTCTGGATATTGGCTAAGGCTCTTGCCACCCCATAGTGCCTTTTTAGGCAAGGCTCAAAAGACAAACCCACCTCCTTAGAAAACAAAAATGGAAAAAAGCTAAGGGTTATGCTGCTCAATGCCAGAAGTCTAAATCTCAAGATGCAGGCACTTGATGCACTCCTCAGCATGGAGAACATCGATGTCTGTGCAGTAACTGAAACCTGGTTCAAGGCTCCTGAGAGCACCCCAGTGCTACCAGGCTATACCTCATATCATGCTTTTCGGCCCCAAAACCCAGGCCGAACCACAAAGGGAAGGGGAGTGTCCATATTCATAAAGGACACCCACACCTCCAGGTTAGTAGCAACACATGAAGCATCAGAGACCATACAGGTGCAACTAACCATAGGCAAAACTGCTATACAACTGGTAGCATGTTACAGACCACCCTCCCAATCTCAAGAACCCCACTCAGCCTTCCTGAAGACATTGGAGGATATGAATGTATCACAAAATACCATCATACTGGGAGACTTCAACTACCCAAACATAGATTGGGTACATTATTCTAGCCCTAATATCCTAGCCCAAAGTTTCCTGGAATTCATAAATTCAAATGCACTGGAACAACTAGTCACCTCTCCCACTAGGGGAGATAATATACTAGACCTGACCATCACAAACATGGGGACAAAATGCTCCACACCGCAAGTATACCCCTCACTAGTGAGATCTGACCACAAACTAATCACCCTGGATATACATATCCCACCTCCACCCCCAGCACAAAAGACCACAGTGAAAAACTTCTCAAAAGCAGACTTCACTCTTCTTAAGACTGAGATGGTATCCTTTAAGCCCACTGTGCCAGTGGATACCACATCTCACAATGCCGAATCCTTCACAAATGCTTTCTATGGACATCTCCAAGAATGCATGGATCATGCAATCCCAAACAAATCCAAGTCCCTCTCCACCAAATGTAAGCGTCCTGTCTGGTGGACCTCAGCCATAAACAAATTGTATAACAAAAGAAGGAAGCTACTGCACGTCAGAGTGAAATCCCATGAAGGGAAGACATCTCTGATCAACATTAGCAGAGAACTATGTTCTCTCATAAAATCATCCAAGGCAAACTTTGAGAGAAAAATCGCTAAGGACACTAAAGATAACCACAAAGCCTTCTTCAGCTATGTTAGAAACCTGGGCAGAAACCCTCAGATATGCTCAGAGTTGGTTCACAACAACAAAAAATACACTGAACACTCAGATATTGCCAACATTCTGGCTGACAGGTTCAGTGCAAATTTCTCCCCTCCTTCACCCCCAAAAGAAGAAATACTTATCCCAGCTGAATGTAATCTCCTTGTCATCTCAGATGTCCAAGTGAGAAACGCCCTAAACAAAGCAAAAAACACAGCATCAATGGGACCTGACGGTATCCCGGGGTGCGTGTTACGTGAACTCCAAGAGGAACTAAACCCACACATAAAAATGCTATTTATTAACCTTAGCATTACTTCGGGATATGTACCTGAACACTGGCATACAGCAACAGTGGTCCCACTCCACAAGGGGGGTGCCTCTACAGACCCTGGAAACTACCGCCCCATAAGCTTAACTAGCCTGGTCTGCAAAGCTATGGAAAGAATCATTATGGAACTCATAAACAGAGACATAGGGGACCTACAGACACTTGACCCCACCCAGTTTGGCTTTGTAAAGGGCAGATCCTGCCATTTAAACCTGGTTGACTTTTTCGAAACAGTCACTAGAGCCATTGATGAGGGCAAAGCAGTCCATACAGCATACCTGGACTTGGCTAAGGCCTTCGACACAATACCCCACTCAGGCATCATAGATAAGCTAAACAGCTTAAAAGTAAACCCTTATGTCACTAGATGGGTTGCAAACTGGCTAAAGGACAGAACCCATAAAGTTAAAATCGCTGGAGCAATGTCAGACTCAAAGCCAGTCACAAGTGGTGTCCCACAGGGATCTGTCCTGGGACCCCTCTTGTTCGGCATTTATTTCTCAGATGTTAAAGCAAACATGGGAGGCTGTGGCTGACAAAGTTCGCTGATGACTGCAAACTAGGCTCCATAGTTGATACACCAGCAGACACACACATCCTACAAAAGGCCTCACTGAAACAGACAACTGGTGCCGTAGTCACAGCCTTAAACTAAATGCCAAAAATGTATAGTCATCCCTTTTGGAAAAACAAAGTACCCACAAATTATCACATAGACAGCAACCCACTGAGTATGGAAAAAGTAATCAGAGACCTAGGGACCCAAGTAGACAGCGACCTCTCATTTGACACCCACGTTGCCAAAGTGGTTAGAAAAACATTCTACCTTGCACACCTCATCATGAAGGGATTCACATCCAGATCCAAGGATGTCATTGTACACCTATATTCCTCCCTCATCAGACCCATGATTGAGTACAATGCCCCATTTGGTATGTACCTCACCTGGCATTTGCAACAGCTGGAGAGACCACAAAAGTACCTCACCAAAAGGATCAAGAGTCTCCAACATATGTCTTATTCTGCCAGACTAAAGAAACTTCAGCTCTATTCAGTAGCATGCCACCTGCTCAGAGGTGATCTCTGCCTGATGTACAAGAACATGTCCAATCAGGATCTGATGGACATGCTCCACCTCAAAAAATCCAAATCCATCCGGACCACGAGAGCTAAAGACTTAAACCTCGGCACAAGTATGAATAGGACATGCTGGAGGGATAGATTCATAACCCAGAGGCTTCCCATGCTTTGGAACAGGATCCCAGTTCATATTAGGCAGCGCCCCTCACTGACTTTCTTCAAGAGAAATCTTGATGAGTGGATGGGAGATCGTAAGTTTACCCCAGGGGTCACATCTGTGTCACTGCTAGACAGGGGCAAAGACTCTTCTACACTTTGCTGTGAAGGAAAGGTTAGTTTGCTGTTATTTTTTGTATTTCTGTATTGCCTTTCTATATTTTGAATACTGTAGTTTGTTTTCTTTACCTTGTGTTTTGCTTGCATTCTGTTTTAACAGCATATTAAAACTTCAAAAGAGACCACAGCTCTCTCTGTTCTGAGTCAGGCAGAATTTTTTCCCTCCCTCCCACCCATTTAAGTTGTCTTGTTAAATACCACTGTCTTTCTAGTTGCCCGCCTCTTATGTTAATCTGACCATATATCTCATTTCTCTCTACTTTCACTGGCTTATGTGAGTAATCACAAAACCATCACTTTTGAAATCCCACCCTTCAATTATTTAAATTTATTGGCCATCCTACAGTATTTCATAGTACCAAAATACAAAAGTAACCACCCTTTCAGTCCATCTTGCTGTTTTAAAAATAGTAACTCTCCACTAAACCTTAACTTTTTAAACAGGTAAAACTCAAGTTACCTACTTTCATATCTAACTTCTCTAGTGCACACTGCAGAGTGCATTCTTTTCAATCTTACCTTTAAGCATCCCTGTTACTAGCACTTTCTCTAATACCTAAAAGATCATCTCTACTTCACTCCAAGTAGACTTTTCTCTATCTGTTAAACCTAGCACTTGCTCCTACAGTACTTATTACCTTGATGCACTCTTATAGATAGCACCCCAAAAGGCAAACCCCATTTCTCGGTCACCCACGGAATCTCTTTTAAAGTTTTTTGTCTAGTCCTTCTAGCATGTCGAGGGATCAGTTGCTAGTGTCCTCTCCTGCTCAGCTGGTGAACCTGGGAATATTGTGGCAATGTTACACTTGCCTCACGTACACAGCCAACCCTCTCCTCCTCCCACAAAACACAAATACATGAGATGCAATTATACGGCCAAACTGGAGGCTGAGCTCTCTCAACATAGGACTGGCAAGACCAGTCAGGAGGAGAAGGTTACCACACGACTATAGACCCAGTCTCACATAGTACCATCACAACCTCAAGTCATACACATAAACACACAAAGACATACTCGGCTCTGATCAAAAATCTACCAAAACAGCAGAGGCCACCAAAGCAGACACCCAAACAACTACCACCTCAGAACACAACACCTGCAACACATAGATCTCACAGTGAGAGTGTCAGACAGTCACAGCCCTTAAGGCCAAACACAATGCCAGACACACTAGTCATTGGTGACTCCATAGTCAGACACACTGACGTCCGCCACCAGACTGAGTAAGGAGAAGGTCACAGTAAGCTGCCTCTCGGGCACTAGAATCTGCCATATAACGCAAGCACTCAGGTCTCTCAACAGCAGGTACAAATACTACTCAGTCATTGTCCACGCTGGTGTAAACGACCTGAGACGTCCGACTACATGAAAAGAGACATTGAGGAGCTCTCTGATTATGTAGCCCAGGCAGGTATGACCCTGACCTTGAGCAGTATCCTACCTTCACCAAGAATAATGCCACAATACAGAGATAAGATGATCAGCTTTAACAATTGGCTTAAACTCTGGTGTCATTCAAAGGGGATCCAATGTCTGTCTGCCTGGGATGACATGCTGGACAAGCCACGCTGCTTCAAGGGACGGCTTGCACCTGTCACCCTGGGATTCCGGATATTGGCAAAGGCTCTTGCCACCCCATAGTGCCTTTTTAGGCAAGGCTCAAATTCTAAACCTACCACCCTAGAACACAAAAAGGAAAAACTAAGGGTAATGCTGCTCAATGCCAGAAGTCTAAATCTCAAAATGCACGCACTCAAGGCCCTTCTCAGTATGGAGAACATCGATGTCTGTGCAGTGACAGAAACCTGGTTCAAGGCTCCTGAGAGCACCCCAGCACTATCAGGTTTTACCTCTTATCATGCGTTCCGCCCCAAAATCTGGACAATACCAAGAAAGGAGGGGGTATCCATATTCATCAAGGACACCCACACCTCAAGACTGGTGGCAACCGATGCATCGGAGACCATCCAGGTGCAATTAACCATAGGCAAGACTGCTCTGCAAATTGTAGCATGTTACAGGCCACCCTCACAAACTCAGGAACCTCACATGGCCTTCCTGAAAACACTAGAGGATAAATGTATCACCAAACACCATCATACTAGGTGACTTCAATTACCCTAATATAGACTGGGAACACTACTCAAGCCCAAACACCCTAGCCCAAAAGTTCCTGGAATTCATAAACTCAAATGCCATGGAACAACTAGTCACCATCCCCACAAGAGGAGAAAACATACTTGATCTCATCATCACGAACATGGGAGCACAATGTTCAACACCGAAGTATACCCCTCACTGGTGAGATCAGATCACAAACTAATCTCGCTGGAGGTCCTCATCCCACCCCACCTGAAATAAAAGACCACAGTAAAGAACTTCTCGAAGCCGACTTCACACTTCTAAAGACTAGTGTGGTCTCCTTTAAGGCCCCGAGCCGGGCGGAAAACAGTACTCAAGCCGCTGAATCACTTACAAATGCCTTCTACCAGCACCTGCAGGACTGCATGGATAAGGCAATCCCAAACAAAACAAAGACTCTTTGTACCAAAGGCAAGCGTCCAGTCTGGTGGACCCCAGCCATAAACAAACTCTACAACAAAAGGAGGAAGCTACTACAAGATAGAGCAAAATCCAAAGGTAAGACACCCTTGATCACTATAAGTAAAAACTAAGAGCTCTCATAAAATCATCCAAAGCAAATTTTGAGAGAAAAATAGCTAAAGACTCAAAAGACAATCATAAGGCCTTCTTTAGCTATGTTAGAAACCTGGGAGGAAACTCCCAGATATGCTCAGAACTAGTTCAAAATGATGTGAAGATTACTGATCCTACAGACATTGCCAACATACTGGCTGACAGGTTCAGTGCAAACCCCTCCCCAAAAGGAGAGAAATCTATACCAAGCGATTGCAGCCCCCAAACATCTCCAAGCCCAAGTGAGAACTGCTCTCTCCAAAGCAAAAACACAGCATCCATGGGACCTGATGGTGTCCCCGGCTGTGTGCTCCACGAACTCAGCGAAAACCCACAGCTAGGACAGCTGTTTAATCATAGTCTTACCTCTGGATCCAGGAAGTGGCGACTGCAACTGTGGTCCCACTTCACAAAGGCGGTGCCTCCACCGACCCTGGAAATTACCGCCCATTAGCTTGACAAGCCTTATCTGCAAAGCCATGGAGAGGATCATAATGGACCTCATAAATAAAGACATAGGGAATTTGCAGACTTTGGATCCATCCCAGTTTGGCTTTGTCAAAGGCAGATCATGCCTTCTAAACTTGGTTGACTTTTTGAAACAGTCACCAAAGCCATTGATGAGGGAAAGGCAGTCCATACAGCCTACCTCGATCTGGCGCCTTGATACAATACCCCACTCGGGTATCATTGAAAAACTCATCAGCTTAAATGTTAACCCATACATCACAAGATGGGTTGCAAACTGGCTGAGTGACAGAACCCACAGGGTCAGAGTTGCTGGCGCCATGTCAGACTCAAAGCCTGTCACAAGTGGTGTACCACAGGGCTCAGTCCTGGGCCCACTCTTGTTTGGCATCTACTTTTCCAGTACAAGCAAACACAGGAGGGTTATGGCTGACAAAGTTTGCAGATGACTGCAAACTCCATAGTAGAAAACACATCTGACACAGATATCCTTCAGAAGGGTCTCACAGAAGCGGATAACTGGTGCCAGAGCCATGGCCTAAAGTTAAATGCCAAAAATGCATAGTCATACCCTTGAAAAACAGGGTTACCCTAGCTACCAAATAGGTGGCAATCCACTGAGCACAGAAGAAGTTATCAGGGACCTGGGGACCCAGGTTGATAGTAGTCTGTCATTCGACACCCATGTAGCTAAAGTAGTTAGGAAGACCTTCTACATTGCCCACCTTATCATGAAGGGATTCTCATCTAGATCAAGGGAGGTCATAGTCCCTATACTCATCACTCATCAGACCAATGATTGAGTACAATGCCCCATTCAGAATGTATCTGACCCGACACTTGCAGCAGCTGGAGAGGCCACAAAGTTCCTCACCAAAAGGATAAAGGGTCTCAAACATCTGTCCTATGCTGCCCGACTGAAAGAACTCCAGCTCCATTCAGTCGCCACGCTCTTGCTCAGGGTGACCTTTGCCTAACATACAAGGCCATGTCAAACCCAGATTTGATGAATATGCTTCACCTCAAAAATCTAGATCCGTCAGAGCTACAAGGGAGACTTAAACCTTGACACGGCTATTAATAGGGCGTGCTGGAGGGATAGATTCATCACCCAAAGACTCCCTATGCTGTGGAATAAAATCGTATATGTGAGGCAGAGCACCTCGCTGGCCTTGTTCAAGAGAAATCTTGACCAATGGATGGGAGATCGCAGATATACCCCAGGGATTACCTCAGTGTCACTGCTCAACAGAGGCACAGCAAAATAATGGGTATAGTTCCCCATACTAAAAACTATCAGATAGCCTAGTATGAACCTATGAACCTATATAAGGGGACCTTCATTGTGTCACTACTAGACAGAGGCACAGTATTCTAGATTTATTCTGTACATTTTTGTACCATTTCATGGGGTGGCAAAAGCCACATCACTATGGCTAGGCTTACAAATGCCCCAGGGCAGATAGCCTAGTACTATACTATGAAACTATGAAACTACCAGGATAGTAAAATGATAACTTACCTTTTGCTCTTCAGTCTGCATTACCATCCACTGCTCATTTTGGTTAACTGTCGGGGGGGGGGGGGGTAATAACATCCAGCTTGTCTGGAGTAATCTGCACCCCTACTACAACACCTGCTTTTCCCACCACTACTTGAGTTTTCATTGTAGACATTAATTCAGTTCTGCATTCAAAATTTCCAGGTTTTAGGTCAGTCTTACCCAAGGTGATTCTACACAATGAATCAAAATTTGTCATATAGACAGTGGATAGAACCTAGCTAAAAGCCTGGAAATTAATGAACGTTCCTCATTTTAGTGCTGCAGCTGTAGCTGCTTTGTCATTGTCCATGTACGTGTGAACGACCTAAGATGTACCTCCCTGGATTACATGAAAAGAGACCTGGAGGAGCTCTCTGATCTTGTAGCCCAGGCAGGTATGACCCTAGCCCTGAGTAGCATCCTACCATCACCCATAATGATACCACAGTACAAGCAGAAAATGATTGACTTGGCTAAGTTTCTGGTGTCATTCAAAGGGGATCCAGTATCTGTCTGCCTGGGATTACATGATAGACAGACCTCGATGCTTTGCTAGAGATGGCCTGCATCTGTCACCCCTGGGATTCCGGATACTGGCCAAGGCTCTTGCTACCCCATAGCGGCTTTTTTAGGCAATGCCCTGAAGACAAATTTACCACCATAACAACTGCAAGCAAACGCAACCTGAGGGTTATGCTACTCAACACTAGAAGTCTAAATCTCAAAATGCACTCGCTCAAGTCGCTCCTTAAACTGGAGAACATCGACCTCTGTGCAGTAACAGAGACCTGGTTCAAGGCTCCAGAGAGCACCCCAGTGCTACCAGGCTACAATGCATATCACACCTTTCGGCCCCCAAATCTGGACCAAAGCCCTAAAGGAGGTGTGGACCGAATCCCCAGAGGCAGTGGTGTATCCATCTTTATAAAGGATATGCACACCTCCAGACTAGTTGCCCAATATAATGCATCAGAGATACTTCAGGTACAACTAACACTGGATAAAACTGCAATCCAGGTTGTAGCCTGCTATAGACTGACACCACACCTAACTGCCTTGTTCAGCCACAGCCTCAATTCAGATTTCTTCCTACCAAATGGCGCACCACCATAGTCATTCCATTCCACAAAGGGGGAGCAACTACTGACCCTGGGAACTAGTGCCTCATCAGCCTAACAAGCCTGATCTGTAAGGCCATGGAGTGCATCATTATGGACCTTATAAATAGGGATATAGGGAATCTTCAAACCCTGGACCCCTCGCATTTTGGGTTTGTGAAGGGCAGATCATGTCTGCTCAACCTGATAGATTTCTTCGAATCTGTCACCGGAGCAGTCGATGAAGGCAAGGTAGCCCACACAGCTTACCTCAATCTAGCTCACTAACCTAGGCATTAACCCCTATGTTATAAGATGGGTTGCCAACTGGCTCACTGACAGAACCCACATGGTGAAAGTAGCAGATTCCAAATCCAACTACCGGGCAGTTACAAGTGGAGTCCCACAGGGATCTGTTCTGGGCCCTCTCCTGTATGGTATCTACTTCTCTGACGTTCAGGCCAACACCAAGGGACTCTGATTAACCAAATTCGTGGATGACTGCAAACTGGGAGATATTATTGATTCGCAAGATGATGTAGACATCCTACAAAAAGGCCTCACAGAGACCAACGACTGGTGCCAGAACCATGGTCTTAAGCTCAATGCTAAAAAGTGTATCGCCATCCCCTTCGGGAAAAACACGGTGCCCACGAACTATCACATTGATGGTAGCCCACTCAGTGCCCAAGGTGTGATACGAGATTCAGGGACACAGGTTGATAGCAACCTCTCCTTCGACAACCATGTTGCCACTGTCATTAGAAAGTCCTTCTATGTGGCACACCTCATTACAAAAGGTTTCTCATCCAGAAAGAAAGAAGTCATAATCCCTCTCTACTCATCCCTCATTAGACCCCATTACAGAGTACAGTGCTCCATCTGGCATGTACCTCACTAGACACTTACAGCAACAGGAGAGGCCACAAAAATTCCTCACAAAGAGGAACCTAGGACTCAAACACATGCCCTATACAGACAGACTCAAAAAACTCCAGTTTTACTCCGTCTCATACCACCTACTTAGAGGCAATCTCTGCTTGGCATACAAAGCCATGTCTGATCCAGTGTTGCTAGACATGCTTCATCTGAAAAAGGCTCAATCCTTCCGCACCACTCACTCCAAAGACCTCAGCCTCATCACCACAATAAACAGAACCTGCTGGAGGGACAGGTTCTTAACCCAAAGACTTCCCCTACTCTGGAATAAACTCCCCATTCATGTCAAGCAGAGCACTTCACTAGCCCTCTTCAAGAAAACTCTTGACGAGTGGATGGGTAACAGGAAATTCACTCCAGGGATCACTTCAACAGCATTGCTCAGTAGGGGCACAAGGAATTAATGTCCGGCAACAGGATGACTGTGAATATTCTTGGGTTAGGCTTGTATTGGCTCCAGGGCCATTAGCCTAGTACTAACCTATGAGCCTAAGAGAGACACCACAGCAGCAGTCAAAGAATAGCTGAGAAGAGTACCCCCTGACTGACTGGCGCCATAACCAGCAACCTGGTTTGTCTTAGTGTAAGGCTGGCTGTACTGACCACTGTGCCATCCTTTAAAGGCTGAACAATGAGCAAGGATTCAGGAAGTGTGTGTGTGTGTGTGTGTGTGTGTGTGTGTGTGTGTGTGTGTGTGTGTGTGTGTGTGTGTGTGTGTGTGTGTGTGTGTGTGTGTGTGTGTGTCTGTGTGTATGTGTCCTGAACATAAGCAAAGAACATGAATTCAGGGCATTAGAAGGAGGTCTAATGCTGATCAGTCAGACCAAAACATAGGCAAGCACAATGGCTGTATGTACAGGTTTTTGAAAAGTGGGAAGCAACCAAAGCACTTAGATACCCCCTCATGCGGACACAGGAAGGCAGCAAAAAACACAGATACAGTAACTATAGATCAAGCACAGACCCTAGAGTAATAAGGTTCCAGCCCTAATCACTGACTGTTGTGTTACCCTTGAAAGATGAGTATTAAAAATGGAGCCAGGAGGCAGGAGAGGTGACCCTGGACAATGAGTACTAGATATTAGTTTCAGTGGCTGGAGGAGAAATGACCTTCAACAAAATATAATGAATGTGAATTTGGTAGGTAGGGTAACAATGGACATCAGCAATGAGCATGAATGTAAAATGCAGGTGGAGATTACACTAAGGAGTCTGGGACAAAGCATTCAAATTGGTCATCTTATGAGTCCACATCTTGAAATCTGAAATATTATTGTGCAGTTTCATCTGAAAAGATGAATTCACACTTCATGGGCATCTTTTCATGTTCCTGTTGAAAATTACATTTTGAGAAGGAAATGTTTGTAAGTATAATGCAATGGTTTATGAAGCGACATCCCAGAGAGTAATGTTTTCCAAATATGGTGTAAAAATTTTGAATTTTGGGATAATTACAGCATTATATCCCAGTATTCTCCTTAACTTTTCTCCCATTCCATTACTCATTCTTTCCTCTCTTTTCTAACTTTGCTCTGCATCTGTCCCAGCGACTCCCCTCACTCTGGAATAGAATCCCAATCCATATTCGACAGTGCTCCTCTCTGACCCTCTTCAAGAGAAATCTTGATGAATGGATGGGTAATTGTATGTTCTACCCTGGGATCACTTCAGGAGCCCTGTTAGACAGAGGCCCAGGTTACTAATCTAATGGAGAGGCGAAAGCCATCACTCTGTGGCTAGGCTTAAAAATGCCCCTGGGCAGATAGCCTAGTACTTACCTATGAACCTATGAATCTGTTCATATTGTAAATATGGAATTCTATCAGTCCCAAAGTATGGGAATGGAATGGAGGTCTGTAACTTGTACCTACAACACAATGTGCTATGATCCTATCGTCATAATATTTAGAAGTCTGTTATCAACATGATGGGTGGAACTTTGTGTTTGCTAATATTTTGTAATGTTTCTTTCAGTGATTGCTGTGTTAAAACTGTAAATAATTTATTTGATCTAGTATTGTATCTGAACTGTCAGTTAAGTTTAAATTTTAATTTTAAGCCTGAACATGAAAATGGTCCAGGGGGATCATTGTAATACCCAAGTTAACAAAATTAAATAATTCTATAAACATATACGAATAGCATAGGAAAACAGAATATTCATCATTGGGGTCTACATGACGTGGGTATTGTTTGTTGATTTCATCTCAAAAGCTAATTTCATATTCAGATCTGTTGCATATAATGTAACGTTTCTTGTCCAAAATTATCCTTTGCAATCAAAATGAAATGTAAAAGGGCAATGCAACTCTTCAAGATGTGTATTCCATAGTTGGTATTTTGTAAATTAGGTTTTAAAAGTATCAAACTTTAGTAAAGTTATAAGGAATTGCTCATCAGATTAAATGCTGATTCATTATTTTTACATTAAGTTAATAGTTTCAGTTAATATTCAGTTCAGAGGTTAATGTTTATCATATTCATTGAGGTGTTATTGTGCAATTCTATCTTAAAAAAGTATTTTTGCAAGTATTGCGCAAAGTTATGTTTTGCAACAAAATTGTACAATGACAGTGGCATAGGTTATGAAATACTGCAATGAAAATTTCAGTATAAAGAGTTGAAAAACAAAGAAGGCATGACCATTTGTTCAAATTCCTGTAGAATATAATAGGGAAACAAGAGACTGCAGTTTGATTAATAAGCTGCTAATTTCTGAGGCAGGAAAATGTTCCTGAAAGAAGGTCCTGCTGCAGGCCTGTAGAAGATACGTAAGGGGTCTGAAAGTACTGGGTGCAAGCACTACACTGCAAGGGGCAAGAACATGAGTAAAAGTGTTTTCTTTATCTATGAGTTTTATTTTAATTTAAACAGGCAGCTTGAACCAGAATAATTTATCATTTAGCAATCCTAAATTCTAGAGGTATTGGGTGGACGGGGTGAAAACAACTGGCTGGACAGGAATAGTTTATAATTAAATGGATGATTTGAGTCAAAAATCATGTGGCCAAAGATGATATACTGCAATAGATAGATAGGGAGCTTTTTTCCTTAATTTAAAAAGGCTGTTGGAAAGAAATCATGTGGGTCAGATCAGTGGGCTACAATGAGTAAATGGGGACTTTTTATTTTAAAAGAATGGACCAGAAGCATGTCCAATCCAGTTATCCTCAATATTAAGGGCATAAAATGAGAGCTGTGAGCAACAATGGATGAACATTTTTTTTTATTAGAAAGGTAATTCTGGCAGCAGGTAACATATGATTATCATTAAATGTACGGTTATTGGTTAGTGATGGCAACTGCAGTTTATCTGTATTGTTTTAAGAATGTTGCTACTTTAGTGCTCTAGCTCATTAGAATGACTGGTAATAAAACTTACAGATTAACTAATATTTTGCATTTGACTGACCTGCTAAATTAGCATTTTCTGCAGTAATTATAAGCGGGTTGTATTTTAGACATTTGTCCAATTGCAGTATCCACAATATCATAACTGACAGTAAGTAAAGTCGCACTACGACTGGAGCACATCAAGTCATCAGAGATGAAATCCTACTTACCTGTAGCAGTAGATGTTCATAGAATACACTGCCTTACTGGCATTTAGGAAGTAGTACCCAGCTACCCTTCCTCTGGCGGTCTACCAAAACTCAGTGTCCATCCACTGCCTGTGTGTGGCTGTGATGGACCAATTACTTAGCAGTACATGGACTAAATTAAAGACCCACAGACAAGACCCTTTCAGTTTTCTAGGGTCCAGCAGGAAGAGAAGATGGAAATGCAACTGATCACCTACTGTTCCAAACCAAACACACACACAAAACAATAAAGGCCACTGAGCATAGCTCAAGCGCAACTCCAAACTATGTTCATCCAAAAAGGGGGACGGTGTTCTATGAACATCTACTGTTACAGGTAAGTAGGACTTTCACAACTATACTATGTTCAGCAAGCACGCTGCCTTACCCAGCTTGGGGGGAGGAAGGATAAGGATCCAGGACCTGCTGGAGGAAGGCCCTACAAAGCCTGCACTGGCTCTAGAAAAGCATCTAGCTTGTAGTGCTTTATAAATGTATGGACCAAGGACCATGTTGCTGCCTCTAGAATACTTCCAGAGTCCACTCATTTCCAAGAGGAAAAGGCCCTGGTGGAATACACCTGTACATTGCCTGGATTTGCCTTGCCATGGTGAGTGCAACAAAAATAATACCAGAAGATGACCAGCAGGCAATGGTTTGCTTAGAGACAGGTTGACTCTTCCTGAAGGGTTTTCTTCTGTCAGGGTAGTACCTGAGTTGGTGGTGCACATCCATGGTATGAAGTATCCTTTCTCCTTTATTCTTAGGTTCTGGGAAGAACACAGGGAGTTTGATAGACTGGTAGAAAGTGAATTCTGACATCACATTCAGCGTGAAAGAGGTTTTAGTGTATAACACAACCCTATCCCTGTGGAAATTCAGGTAAGGTTGTTCCACCATGAGAACTCGCAGCTCAGAGACCTGCCTTTCAGATGTCAGAGCAACAAGCAAAACAGTTTTCCACGTTAAGAGCTTCAGATAAACCTGAGCAGCAGGTACAAAAAATGGTAAGGTCAGGTTTTGCAGAAAATAGTTGAGATCCCATGAAGGAGAAGGAGTTTACTTTCATGGAGTGTTTTACCAAAAGAGAAGAGGAAAGAGGGCATCCATTGGCACATCGTAGCTCTCAACTGTCCAGATTTTCACAGAATGTCCAGGTTTATGCCTCATATTTTTAGAATGTTCCTCATAAATGTTCGGTTTTCTGGCAAAAGATTGGCAAATCCTTGAGGATGGAAACCAGAAAATAATAACAGGCATTTGAGTTTCAGACTTCATACCCTTCAGAAAATTCTTGCTAATAGCAAACCTGTTAGTCTATCAACTTTCTAAGTTTATAAGACCAATATTTAAACATTGTCCCTATTTTTGTCTCTTTATCCCATTCTTTATGGCTTTGTCCAGATTTTATGTTCTAAAAGGTTGAAATGTATGACTGGCAGACAAGCAGAGATGGCCCCTAAATGCACTTTAATGGATGCATATGGTTAGCCATCCTGAATTAGCTCACACAAATATTTCAAGACCCACAGGGATGTTAACCTCAGGGGACCCACTCTTCCTGTTTAGGCACCACTTTGAAAACCTCATCTATTTGTAAACATAAGATTTTCTAGTAGCAGGTTTCTTGACTCCTTTAACACCTGCTGCATACCCTCATGAAACAAGTACCTTAACAGAGTCAAGACTGAATCATCCAGGGTGTCAGGTGTAGGTGCTCCAAATGGTTTACTATCAAAATTTTGATTGCACTTCACCGTTTAGTCCCATTGTCGACCCATTTATGCAAAATGTGTACTGCTGAACTGCCCAATTGCTGAAAAAAAACACAAGCAGTGACATTTTCAACCGCTCTACACCTAAAAACAATTGTGAATTGGTGGAAAGGGTGGAAAAGCATACAGGGACAGTCCTGTCCAAGGGAATAAGAATGCACCTGTCTCCCTAGCATGGCTGCAAGGATGTATGGAACAGAATTTCTCCAGCTATCTCTTTTGAGAGGATGCAAACAGATCTATTTGAGGTGTGCCTTACATCTGGACTAGATCCTTAAACAGCACTGCCTTTAGATGTCACTCATGTGGGTCTGCCTAGGATCTGTGTAGTCTGTCTGGCACAATGTTTTGCTCTGACAGGATGTATGATGCCTGAAAAGTCAGAGAATGATGTAAAGCTAGTTCCCAGGTCATCACTGCCAACTGGCATAAATGGTATGACTTTGTTTCTCCTTGTTTCTTGAGACACCACATCACTATGTTGTCCATAACCACAAGAAGAGAACCCATAGTCCATAGGTGATGATGGATTTGGAAGGTGTGTATCACCAACAACATTTCCTTGATATTGATGTGTCTCCTTGCATTCTTGGGGCTCCAAGTGGCCTGCACCTGCACTCCCATTGACACAGCTCCCCATGCGAAGTTGGCTAAATCTGTCTGGGCAGACTGCACCAGAACAGTTGGGAAGTAGGAAAGTCCTGGATTGACACTCACCTGTATTTTCCACCACTGTAACTCTTGTCTGATGAAAGGCAGCACTAGCAACTAGGATTTGATGGAGTGTAGGTGATGGGTCCAATAATTTCGTACATACCATTGAATTTTCCTCATGTGGAGATGATCCAGTGGTAACATAAGAATGATTGACGCCATCAGTCCTAGAATTTTTAAGAATTCTCTTGTTGAGGCAACATTCCTCCTGGAGAAATCAAAAAACATTGTCTGGTAGGACAGTTCCTTCTCTTTGGGAAGAAAGGGCATTTTTTTGTCAGTGTTGATTAAGCACCCCAGGAAGACTAGTCTTTGTGACAGTGTCCAGCATGACTTTTAAAGGTTCAAATTGAACCCTAGCTAGGAAAGTAGAGTCAAGACCTTCTCTAGTGATTCCAAACACTTAGATGCTGACTCTGCACAGATCAGCAAGATATCAAAGTAAGGAAAAATATGAATGCCAGAAGTCTATCAGTGAGTTACTAGAGAAGCAAGACATTTTGTAAACACTTAGGGTGCAGTTGATAGCCCAGAGGACAATACACAGAACTGAAAGTTGTGAACCAGACACAACAAATCACAGATATCTCCTGAAGTGATGAGCAATGGGGATATGATGATATGCATCCTTCAAGTCCAGGGTCATAATGAAGCAGGGATCCTTCAGAAGAGGAAGCACTGTCTGCAGGGTGAGCATCCTGAACATGGGAACATTGACAAAAATATTTAGAAAGGATAGGCCCAACACCAGTCTCCACAACACGTCTTTTTTCAGGACCAGGAAAATTCTGGAAAAATCTTTCATTCTCTCTGAAGAAGTGACTGGCTATATGACCCCTGAGTCCAGAATATGCCAGGCTATAGGAGGAAATAGCATCGTCTGGTCCGACGGATGAGGGTGAACCTCTGTAAGCAGAGGTGGATTTCCTTCCAGTGCTACCTGTAACCTCTGCCAATGATGTTGAGCACCCATTTGTTGGAAACCACTGACAGCCAGACCTCACTATTGAGAACTACTTCTGAGATGGGGCACTCAGGGGAATTTGGGAATGATGGGTGATGAGCCCCGATGTAGTCCCAAAGAAAAAAACTTCAAAATCAGCAGGTTTTCCTGTCCACACTTTCAAATGAAGCTTTTAATCAACAGGGACAAAAGGAACAATTAACTCACAGCTCTGGAAGCACGAGGCAATGAGAGGAACTGTATTAATTTGGCCTTAGTATAGAAATTCAGTTAAGCATTCACGAATGGCCATAAAACACATTACAATTGTTAAAACCCACAGAAACCATAAAGTTGTTTATAATAAACAGTATAAGATTATACTGCAGGTAAAGTAAAACTCCAAGCACATACAATTTCCCAATCAGGAAAAAAAAAACAGTCAAAGCAGCAGAATATATGAGTCAAGCAGTGACAGAAAAAAAGCAGAGGGAGGAACTAAAACCTAGATAATTTTCTTATCTGAGCTCAACAGCTGAAGAGATCCAGAGCAAGGAGCAGTTTTCCATGAAATGCTTCTCTTAGTATAGCATTAGAAAGCTGAAAGGGTGTAGTCTGTCCCCCTGCACTGTCAGGTGATTTGTCCATCACAACCACAGACAGGCAGTGGGAGGGACTCTGAGCTTTTCTAGACTGCCAGACATAGGATAGCAGGGCACTACTAGTATCCAAACGCCAGTAAAGTAGTGTGTTGACTGCGCATCTGCATGTTTGTGGTAGGGATCAACACAACCCTGCTTCTGAGCACCACTTGCCTGGGAGTGGCACCTGCCAGTAAGTAAGCAGTTTGCTTACGCACATGCAAGTCAGCACAAAAATGCATTTCATAAAGACCGTGCGTTAAGTATTCTGGTCCAAATCTACTACAATTTCTTTCCTTTATATTAGCTAGAATGTAAGTGAACTCATGCAAGGGATATCTATATGAAAATTAGTATTGAAACAGCAATGAATAAAACATAGAACACAAGACTGAAGAGATAAACAGGAAAAGACAGAAATGCAGAAAAATATATCAAATGCATGGGAATGTTCGGGAAAATACTATGTAATACTATGTACACCATGGCTTAAACAGTATTGCATGAGTGTAACCAGGGAAATACTATGTAAGCCATGGTGTACAACTTGAGGAGGTACCATAGTGACTTATTCAGTGACCCTATGTCTTTCATCTTCAAACATAAATTAAATATAAAGGGTACAAATGAACCAGAAGAAAAGTGAGTTGCCAACATGACAGATGTTTGACATTTTATTAGTTATCCAAATTAGAGACTTCTAGTATGAATACTTTAATGTATGTGCTTCTGCAGTCATATATTTTATCGTATGCACCAGAGACGAAAGGTCAGTTTTGTTGGGGGAGGGCAGCATAAGACTGTACTGCGCAAATGAAAAATCTGCAACTACACCTCTGAATGTAACTTAGCACAGCAGAACATTGTAACTAATTTTCAGTTGATGTGCACCATGGGAGAAGTGCAACAATAGGTTGTGGGGCAAAACCCTATTTTTAGTGAATAATTTCAAAAATGTTGACTACACCCCCTGTGCCACAAAACAAAACTAATGAAGAGAGCTGCTCTCGCTGCACCTTTGCTTGATGAGTTTTTGACCTCTGAATCACCAAACTGTGTATGTATATATATATATATATATATATATATATATATATATATATATATATATATATATATATATATATATCCAAGGTGCAACTTCTCCACTCAGAAAATAAAGCTGTTTAAAAAAAATAATAAATAAACTCTTCCTTGTCCTGCAAATCCCCAGTCTCCCCAGAACTGTAAAATTCACAACTCTTACCCAGTCCATCACTACCCTACCACTGCACACCTTAATTAAAATCAGATTTATGACATGCAAAGAGTACAAACGCAATAAATTTACATTTGCCTCCAGAGACATCTATCATCTGAAATAAAGCAACATCTATATAATAATGCATGCATATCATTTCAAGTTCACAGGCAAAAGCCCACTGCGGTTAACAAATTCATACATATACACACACTCACAGACACACACGTGTGCACAAGCATGAAAATAAAAGTATATAATGAATCATCAGCAGTAAGATTGTTTGAAAGTAAAAACGTTGAACAATTGAACAACCTCATCAGCAATAACATAGTCTAACTAAAGTGATTGCAAATATAAACCGATAGATCACATTTGTGATCACAAAAAAAAAAATCAAGAAACAGCTTTTAATTTGGGAGGACACCCTGCCCCAGAACTTAAATAAACTAACTTCAAGGTTGCACGACCATGAGGAAATGGAAAAACAGATTAATTATGTAATGGTCCATCTCCTGATGTTCAACCATTACATAATTTGACCAATTATATCAGTGACAAATTTTCTCAAAAGGTCAGCACTATGTATTTATGAATATGTATGTATATGTGTATATATTGTGTATTTATATTGTGTGTGTGTGTGTGTGTGTGTGTGTGTGTGTGTGTGTGTGTGTGTGTGTGTGTGTGTGTGTGTGTGTGTGTTACAGCCAGCATGCATAAACCATATGACCAGTGTTTACTGCCTTAGTCTTGAAGCCATGTGAATAGATCAGTATAGTGTAGCACCATTCAACCATTCATATGTCAAACAGGAGCTATACTTCTCTTTATAAAGTATACATGTACAGCACAAGTCACTGTGAAGATACCCACAATGAGACTGTCACAATATAAGCAAGTTGAGATGACTGCAACCTCAAATAGAGCCTATCTAAAATACTGTTCTGTTTATTGTGGCACTGCAAAACCAGTCAGATTTATTTAGCAATACTGATCCCCATTTGAAAATACTGGTTCAGCAAGACACCAGTACTGAGCAATTCTTCCACATAGCTAATTTGAATATTAAAATATTTATACAGAGATATCCGTTATGAGCAATTCTATAGGCTTGCTTGAAGCCTTTCTTTTTTGTCAGCTGACAGCCTGATATTTTAAGGGTTAAGCATGCTTAACACTTGTTTTGCAGTGAAAGCATTGACTTTGGAAGTTATATGTCTGAACATCAGAGAAAATTATAAGTGGAGGATTTCATTGTATATTACATATGACATACATTTCTTTCCTAGTCCCTGTGGTATCGCAGTCCCCTGTGAATTAGGTAGCAAACCACACAATGTGCCTTAGATATAGAACTGTCATTAGAATGTAAACACTGCAGTATATCTCAGAGCAAGAGCACCACATGACCCAAAGGGTGCAAAAGACTATGGTAATGAGATTATGTACGTGTGTAATGTGGCTGGATATGTGGCTTCCCAAGTAGCTAGAAGTGACAAGTATCTATATATTGTTCCTACAATAAGCGACTCTTGCACATTTCCCTTAACCCCAACATTATAGTTACCTTTCAGTGGAGATAAGTACTGGGAATCTTTCTTCAAATTGCTCTCTACAGAATCCATATTTATTGCATGCACCCAACCAAACAACCTGAATTATATCCACAATTTTCAGTCTCTTCTGAGCCAAACAACACACAATAGCATGATTCATCTCTCAAAAAATATGTTTTTGAGGTCTACCAATTTATGTCTTCCTTCTTTATTTTGTAGCCAATAAATAACCAAGGTGAGTACAGGAATCTCGAATGGAAGAGCCTCATTTTGCTTCAGTGAGTGACAGAGCTGAGGGCCATGGAAATGAATGATCATAAAACAGTTTTAACTTCCAAGACTCAAGTGTAAGTCCCAGAATAGCAAGAGTGAATGTGCAAAACTATGGACTAATGTATACTGAGACTGCTGTGTCTTTGAGTGGTCCCTTTTTCCTAGATATAATGATCTTGGATTTAGTATATATAAGATGCAGAGGTATCGGAGGTCTCTGCAAAAATAACTTTAAAGCATGAGAATGATTATCGATATTTATTTTCTTTCAGTTTTGCTGTTTTTTTTGTTTGTTATTTTAAAATCTAGGATGCAGGTACAAGTCTGAGAATTACAACAGCCAGTTGTATGATCGTCTTGCCATAACATGTGGTGCAAGGAGATTTTTCTTTTTAGTGCAAAATTCCTAATCTCCATGAATGACCAAAGTAAATAGTTATTCTTCCCAAGTTTGAAGCCACACTGATGACCCTATTGCTTTAAAATGTGTGGTATTAAAGTATCCCCACAATTTGAGATAAATTTAGAACAAATGTTATTAATACTTGAAACATAGCTTATTTTTAATGTACAATAAGTTAGTCCCATCACAACTATTGATATAGATTGAAGTTATTTTATTAAGTTTTAAATTGTGTAGTGTGTTTTTCAAGTATTTATTGCATTTTGATACTGGTTATTTGTTGTAAGGCTTAATTTTTCTGGATCTGTAATCTTTAGAAGTTGCTAGAGCTAAGACATTAGGGTGATAAATTAAAGATTTCTTCAGTGGTACTGCTTATTTGATATTTTGCAGTAGTATTTACAGTGGGACTCATTTCTTTTCCTTCCTAACCAGCATCTGGGCTTTGACAGAATGTAGTTCAACTAGCTCATAGCTAGATTTCCATCCCTCTGTGTCACAGAATTGGCTGCTGAATATGTTCTGGTGTGCCCCAAACCTAGATCTCACCAGTCTACCCAGGGTCCAGAAGTATCCTATGGCATCTACCTGAGGTCTATTCTAAGTGTCAAATTCCCTTCCTTTGAATAACTAGTCTATCTTTCCCTTTACTCTATCATGCCAACTTCTTCTGCTGTCATTTTAGCCTGCACTATCCCTACTTTAATCCTTTCTGCCTCCTTCTTTTTACCCTTTAAGCTAATTTCTTCTCTCTGCTAATAATCTTACTCACTATCTAAAACTTCTATTCCTACAGTTGCGCCATGATTGAAAACAATTTTCACTATTGTCATCAATTTATTCAATGTTATTGTCAAATTATTCTATGTGGTCATAACTTTGATTTAACTTGCTACTACTGTCTTATATACTCTGTATTGTTGTGTATAATCTTATTTGTATGTAATTAAATGTGGAGCTTTTCTCCCCGAGCCTCCACTGAAAATGGGCTCATTTCAGGCCCAGTGGACTATCCCGGTAAACAAGTGCAGTAAATAAATAAATAAATAAGAAGGGCAGGCCTTCAGTAACTTGAGTCTTTTCCTCTGGCCCACCACGGAACCTGCAGACCATTAACTGAACCTAGATTGACATTGCCCCTACCCCCCTACTGCTGAAATGATCCTTGTCTCAGATAATTCAGCCAAACGCAGATGAGCACAGCCTCATGACTTGCTGTAAGCTGCTCAGTTCTATACCACTATGCACAATACTGAAACAGACCTCTCAACTATACCTGTTTTGGAGGAATTTGCCTATTTGCAGGCCTGATTTAGCATGTCTGTTTTTGGAGGTATGTCCCTATTTTGGTCTTGATTTACCTCTTCACACAATTTTCTTAACCCCCTTCATCACATGTGACTTTTTAACCTCTCTAGTACACAGAAAACCATACTGCATGACCAATATGCTAGTGAGAACAGTAATTTAAAGAAAGAGGGCACACTCCACACAACTCCCTTTTTTCTGAAGCAAAAACAATTGACCTTGTTTGGTGTCATATTGCAATACAGTTTAAGGTCTACAATTTTACGTTGGCCCTTTAATAATATGCTTATATTTTCCATCATTTTTATCACTCTCATTTTGTAAAACATGTTTCTGAGAAGCATCCCACATACCTACTGGGAGTGGGAAGACGTATGAGCTAATTAGATGCCCAGATTTTTCACTGGAAGTTTCTATTTTCCAAGATCTTTTGTTCCTATTTTGAGTGATTGTAGGTTGATAGGTATGTACTGAAGTAATAAACATTTGTATTACAGGGAGCTAGGACCCTAGCCCACTGGACAACAATAACTCACCATTTCACCAGAAAAACTGTCTTTATTGTGGTTGCCAGATACTCAGATACAGTCTGATTAGTGCAGCTATAACCTGCTTAAATAGGGTCTCTTATTAAGTTCATCCCACCTCTTAATGGCCAGCCTTTTTAGAGATTTCACTTGCATAACTACCTATTGGAGTTCTATAGCAAACTACACATTCTGTCGCAGAAAACTGAAGACAAACAGCTCAATACCCAGCCAAGCAGCTCTAATGGCTAGTATGGTGCTCACTCTGTCAGTCTGGCTGTTGAGTGTCTGATGGGAATATTAATCAGGCAGTCACATAAGCTAACAAATAGTGCTGTATCCTTTTACATAACTAAAAAGGAACTAGACTACTGAGGTATAACGGATGTAATGTTTGCTGAGCTTAGTGTAAACTAAATCCTTATCCTGTCTGAAAAAATCAAATCCATTCAAATCACTCATAAACCTCCCTATTTTCAAATGTAATGACATTTTACAGTGACAGTCTTATTAGCTTAAGCTTATTTTTAAACAGTGAGAATTAAGATCAGCAAAATCCCCACATAATTCAAAATGACATTACATCCTGTGGTTTATTATTCCAAAGAGTTCTCAGACACTATAATGTCAACTACAGCAAAGAATAAACAAATTGTTATAAATGTACAGCAGCCTGTTAAGACTCCTTTATGGATTCGACTAACACAGTTACTATACATATTAACTAGGACAGCTGTGGAAAGAGCATGCATGTCATAAATGGAGATTGTTTCAAACTGAGTTGAGAAGACTAAAATGAAAGGTTCAGACCCCACTACACATATATCTACCTATCACAAGCAAATTTTTACTAGATTACTGTGAACCTGCTGGTATGTGGTAAAAATGTATATCAGTCAGTCTGGGGGAGTATACCATCAGAACAGTTGTTCTTTCCAGATCAAATTAACTAGCAGAAAGTGATGAAGGTTGAGGTAGTACAGCTGTGTACTGTAGTGGGGCTCAGAGTCAACTCTAGTAATTAAAGGCAGGGACAGATCTTGCACTATGCAGTTCACTGGTAAAACAGAACATAAACATGAGCAGGATGACTCTTCATGAACAGACACGCATCAAAAGTTCAGTTAAAAACTGATAAGATGATTTCTAGTTTGAAACAAAGTGGACCCTGTGGCAGTAAGATGGTGGCAATGGTATCCCCTGTGCACAGCTGTAGTGACTTCAAGCAGCCCGGAAATAGGGTGTGTGTGTGTGTGTGTGTGTGTGTGTGTGTGTGTGTGTGTGTGTGTGTGTGTGTGTGTGTGTGTGTTTGTGGTGTGTGTGTGTGTGTGTGTGTGTGTGTGTGTGTGTGTGTGTGTGTGTGTGTGTGTGTGTGTGTGTGTGTGTGTGTGGGTGTGTATGTGTGTGTGTGTGTGTGTGTGTGTGTGTGTGTGTGTGTGTGTGTGTGTGTGTGTGTGTGTGTGTGTGTGTGTGTGTGTGTGTGTGTGTGTGTGTGTGTGTGTGTGTGTGTGTGTGTGTGTGTGTGTGTGTGTGTGTGTGTGTGTGTGTGTGTGTGTGTGTGTGTGTGTGTGTGTGTGTGTGTGTGTGTGTGTGTGTGTGTGTGTGTGTGTGTGTGTGTGTGTGTGTGTGTGTGTGTGTGTGTGTGTGTGTGTGTGTGTGTGTGTGTGTGTGTGTGTGTGTGTGTGTGTGTGTGTGTGTGTGTGTGTGTGTGTGTGTGTGTGTGTGTGTGTGTGTGTGTGTGTGTGTGTGTGTGTGTGTGTGTGTGTGTGTGTGTGTGTGTGTGTGTGTGTGTGTGTGTGTGTGTGTGTGTGTGTGTGTGTGTGTGTGTGTGTGTGTGTGTGTGTGTGTGTGTGTGTGTGTGTGTGTGTGTGTGTGTGTGTGTGTGTGTGTGTGTGTGTGTGTGTGTGTGTGTGTGTGTGTGTGTGGGTGTGTGTGTGTGTGTTTGTGTGTGTGTGTGTGTGTGTGTGTGTGTGTGTGTGTGTGTGTGTGTGTGTGTGTGTGTGTGTGTGTGTGTGCGTGTGTGTTTGTGGTCAGTGTGTGTCTTTCTGTCAGCCTCTCTGCCTTTTTCTTTTGCATTTAACATGCTTGTGTTTACATCAATGCCTGTAAATACATCAGTACATATACCTGCATGCCGTCTACATGGATAAAGCTCACTATTTTCTTCATGAATGAAATTCACTCTGTGCCAAAGTGGATCATAGTCCATAAGAAACAGCAAGCCATGTTTGCAGTGTACTCAGAAAATGGCTGCTGTCTGCTAAAGGTGATGTTCTCAGTACCTTGTCAAGAGAACCAGTGCTGGCCATAGTGAAGAAGCACACAGAGTGGGACATAGTGCACCATGCTGATCTAGTCCCTATAGCATGAAGAATTCATAGATTCTATATGTGATGGTGTTAAGTGCAATGATACGAATACTGGATAACTTCAGAGTGTGGCATTACAGTCACCTAGTTCTACAATGTGACCAGCTTGTTATACTCCTGTAGTAAAGTGATCATCGTGTTTTATTTATTTATTTTATGAAAATTTTAGGGTCTTCATAGACTCAGTAGCATAAATGTGGATTCAGCACAATAAAATCATCCATTATAAATGCTACTGTATAAAACGGAAAGTAAGAAAGAAAAAAAGGGAAATATAGATTTTGACATACAGTGTTTTGCAATGCACTAAACGTGACTTAAATGCATTTTGTCATTGCAGACTCTACTCTAAGACAGAAAACTGAACAAAAGTGTATTGATAGGTGTGACTAAAGAAGCTTTATACTTATGTTTATGGAACAATACTTAGGCAAAAACACACCATAACAGTATGTTTGCATATGGTAGCAATAATTCTGTTTTGCTTTGTTAGGGTGGGGGATAATGCCCCTCTTAACTCTTATGAACACTGGGTAGCAGCACAACAAAGTGCTGTTGGGTGGATTAAGGAGACATTAACCCCCTTACAAAGAATAATAGAAAGTATCGTAACTAAACATTACACTAATAGTACAGTGATGACACATGCCATTATACTACACTGTTACTGAAAATTGATCCCATATAACAATGCACTGTGAGGCCAATATAGTATGGAAGCTGGGACTTACAGCATGAAGAGAAAGTAGTTACTAGGCATGCAGTCCAGGAGACCAGTGTAAGAATGGTGCAGACACAGGGAATCCTTCTGAAGTGCTAGCAGCATTGCCTTCAGTACCATCCTAAGTGCAGGCAGATCAACATGGGAATTGGGCACTGTGACTGAGCTGCTGCTGATCTGTTCCACATTCTCTTCAGGGAAGTGGAGTGCACTGGGCGACAGACCTCTTTGGAAAGCTGGGAATAAAACCTAGAAGTTCTCCAACTAATTATGATAGGCATTGTTATCCTGGGGTGAGCATGAGCAAGTCTGAAAATCAAACATGTATTTCTCATTCATGTCTATGCACTTTGTTTTTCCCAAAACACTTCAGGACATACAACTAATAACAGTACCCAGAACAGGATGGGGCTGATGTTTAGCCCCTCACAGATGTTTCAGTCTCTCTGTATTAAAATATATTGCTTTCCTGGATAAGATGGGCCTACTCACACTGATGGCCCATTCTTGTGACTGATTAAACCTAGAAACGGGGAAAATGAGTGAGGCAATTTAGGATGAAAATGGCTTGGATAACTGCACAGGCAGAAATGATAGAAGCCAGACAAAGAAAAGACATGGTATTTCCAGCCATAGATCCAGCTTTTAGAGAAGTGTGCCTGCAACTTGATACTCACAGCAATAGTTTAACATTTTCAGAATAAGAAGCATGGCAAAAGAATATAATGAAACAAAGTTCTGTGGTAAGTGTAGCCATTAAGATTAAAAATTGCTATCGAATAAAATTCAGGGAAGACCTTGTTAAGAACTTGTTGCAAACCTGAGTATGTTATATGGTTCTCCTCAAGTTAAACATTCTAAGTTCTGGATGCTAGTAATAGCTCACTAATGAATGAAGTCATCTGCCTAGAACATGCAGTGCATTTATTTCAGGCAGGAAGATGTAATATTGCATTAATACAATAATGTTTCAGTGAAGAAACTTGTTACACTCCAAAACAAAAATCATGCTATAGAACACATGAGAATGTTGTAGCAGTGCACATGCATTAAACTACATATAATTTATATTTACAGAAAGCAAAAGCAATAACATGTACCTCTTTATTTCAAACCTGCTAACACAAAGATCTGTTTTGGTCGTATCTTGGTACCCAGCAGAGATACAAAAAGTGCTGTGCATGACTTTACTTGGCAGATCCTGCAGTGTCAGCAGGGATAGTGTTTAGCCATGTCTATGTCAAAGAAGGGATATTTTTCAGGATGAGTAGATAGCCCAAAGTAGCCAGCAATAGTTGCATCACAAAGCAGGAATTAATGACTAACATAAGGCATGTAATTAGAGCTGCAATATTTCATATAAGCCTTTCTAAGAGTCACACACAAAGCGGAGCACCATATTTTGTTTAGCTGCTAAGACATATATTCACACTAAGTGATCTTGGGTCTCCATAAAGCCTGACTGCCTTTAATCTACAAATGGATTTTCTTTTTATCTTCCATGGAAACATATTGTTGCTTTTCATTTGTGAAGTGATACATTATTCCAAAGTCTTCTAAGACACTAAGCTAAAACTGTTTCCTCTTTATTATTTTATTAATATTTGTCTTAATAGTAAATTACAAGACTTTGTGTTAGTCATGTGATTGCTGCGGCTTTCATATAACTTTCTCTGATAAAGCACTGGAAAGTAGGCACAATACATCTCTAAGCAATCTATATGAAAGTTGGAACAGTGAGACTGCTTTCATATGTTCCTAGGTTGTTGCTAGTTTAATGACAACAAGGGCCCTTATCAGCCTAGCCATGCACCCCATCTGGGTCCATAGTATCACAGGCACCTATATGGGGCTCAGTAGGGAGGTAACTAAGGGATTTGGGGGGGAGGGTGTTAGGCGAATAGTTTTCTCATTGATGAACTCTGCCCATAAGGGACATGGGGCCAGACTGGGGTTACATTTATGATTTCCCATCCAGTTGTCCAGGCTAAGTTTAAATAAGGTCAGGGATGAACCCTGTTTTACATGGATGTAGAGCCTATTCCATAGCACAGAGATCCTTCAGGACACGTATCTGTCACTTCAGCACATTCAGTTTATGCCAGAAGTGAAGTTCAGATCCCTGGATGTAGTGTTTCTGGTGCTGTTTATTTTGTATATGTACAACAGCTCTATCAGAGCTGGGTCTAAAGAAGCTCTGTAAGCCAGACAAAGATTCCCACTTAGTAGCCTGTAGAAGACTGAATACAGAGGCAGAGCATTTAGGCAATCAGTGTAGGACAGGATGCTCTTATTTCTCCTGGTCAGAAACCTTTGTGGGTGTTCCAACTGTTGCAAGTGTCTGGCTAGGTAAATACATAAGGGACATTGTAGACAATGATAGGTCTTATAAGGGCCAAGCAGAGTGGTACAATAACTTCCTTGGACCTGGATGCCATACGCTTATTTATAAGTTGGGCAACACAGAATGATTTTTTTACTCCCTTTGCTACATGTTGGTCAAAGGCTAGATTGCTGTCTATATATGTTTTCAGAGTCCTAACTACTAAGTTGACTCTTACAGGTGTTTTATCAATGGTGTAATTAACTTGGGCTGAGAGTTTCTCAATGGGAATTATAATACATTTTTTTGCAATTGAGTTTCAGGCCAAGGTCTAACATTTGTCTGTGTTAAACCCTCTTGCAAGAAGTTGGTGTCTTGAGAGGAATGCATAATAGCTCCCAGTTTACAGTCATCTGTGCACTTGGTGAGCCAGAGGCTTTGAATGTTAGCCTTGGCTTCCAAGAAGCAGATGCTAAACAGGACCGGGCCCAGCAGTGAGCCCTGGGGTACTCCACTGGTGACCGGTTTCTTGGTGGAGGTTGTACCATCAATCCTGACATCTTAGGTTCTGTCTGTGAATTATGTAGGGATTTATGCATAACTCAGAGAGCTTGTCAATATCTGAGTGGGGTATTGTATCGAATGCCTTGGCCAGGTCAAGATACAGAGTATGCACTGTTTTACCTCTGTCCATTGCCAGAGTGACCCTCTCAAAGAAGTCTACCAGCTTAAGTAGGCAACACCTTCCCCTACAAAAGCCAAATTGTGATGACTGTAATGTCTGTATGTTGCCAATGTTCTTGCTTATCAATTCCATGATAATTCATTCCATGGGTTTGCATATTAGGCTTGTTAGACTGAAGGGTCTGTAGTTTCATGGGTTGGTTGATGGTCTTCCCTTGTGGTGGGGAATGACCGTTGTGGTCCTCCATTCACTTGGGATGTAGCCTGTTTGAAGGCTGTAGTTGAAGAGTGCCTCAAGTGGTCCTGATAGGTCATGTTTGTCGGGACCCATAGAAGTGGTGTTCTTGGCTTTAGTGAGTGCTGCCAGCACCTGGTCCCCCTAATAGTTGAGGGAAGCATATTGGAGGGGATTTCACCTGGTAACACTAGTGGAGAGTAGGGGGTGAAGCTTGTGCTGAATTTATCAGCCAGTGGATTTGCTGTGCCACTCTGATTGGTGAAGGTGGTATCATTCACCATCAGTTCAACACACTGTTGTGTGTTACCTTTAAGGTTCCAGACATTGCCAAAGAAGACCTTGTGATTCTCCTTAGCCTGCAAGGCTATCCTGACCTTTATAGATGGCCTTGTTGGGCCTCATTAGACCTCTTATTTTCTTATTTAGCTCTATAAGAGAGCACTTGTATTTAGGGCAGTTGCTCTTTCTGATTTTGGCCATGAGTTTTTTTCTTTTATTATATGCCCTGTTTATGTGAGGATTATACCAGTGGGATTTGTTTTTAGTGTTTGCTTTAAGCTTACTTCTGGTAGGCACAGCAGCCTCTACACATCATTCATGTGTTTGTATAGGAACTCTAACTAATTCTGCACAGTTAACTTTGGTCTCAGAGTTAGAGGGAGACTTGAATTTGTCACTTAATAGGATGTAATTAGTCTTAGAATAGTTTTTAACTGTTACTGGTACAGCAGGATTTTATGGGTTTATTTTGTACTTTAAAGGAGACAGCTTTGTGATCCGACTTCACTACTGGGGATGTCACATGGGGGGGGGGGGTGCAACACTCTCCCATATTGGTGAGTACCAGATCCAGTGTGTTTGATACTCTGGTTGGAGTGTGCACTATCTGCTCCAGGTTGTTTGTGTTAGTAAAGTCCAGGCATTGTGCCTGTGAGATTAAAGTAGTGTAGGTTTCCCCATCTATAGAAGAGAAGGTAAAGTCACCCATAAAAATTAGGTGTTTGGTTGGATGGTGAGTGTAGATCAGAGTATGTGATGTACCTTTAAGAAGCATTCCAGTCAGTGGGCATGTGCATATAAGTACTGAGCATGTGCAAGCAAGAGTGCCATTTTGAATGAGCAGCCAGAGTGAGAGCATGTATGCATGTAGCAGCCAGTCAGTTAGTTCCAGTTTAATGTTTCTGCTATCCATCCTGAAGTGTTTGAGTGTAATAAACTACTTAAACAAACATCCAAGCCTCATCATCTTATTAAGATGTACAAGATGAGTGACATGGTGTCAGAATGGGATCCAGAGTCAAAACCATGAGGCACGCAGTTAGAAGTGAAGGAGTATACAAAGAGTATACATGAGTGGATCTTCTGAAGCTCAAACGACTTGCAAACAGGTCAGAAATGAGTTCCATGTACTAAACCTTGCTTAAATGATTTTTTATTCAATGAATATAAAACAAAGCTCTCAGAAAACACAAAATGAATTTCTAATTAATCAGATTGTCTGAAACTGCGACATATTGATAAAAATATTCAAAATAATTACAAAAAAAGTTTGAAAGAATATCTGAATCACCTAAAATGTATAAAAAGGGAAAACAAGCGTATTTGTTTGCAATGTACTACTTTTTTGCATTAACTAAAGCTATTTGAAGTATCCGAAGTGTGCATAGTGTTGGCAAGTGTGTGCAGCATTCCAGTGCAGTTATTTCACAAAGTGCAGTCATTTCAAAGAGAATTTTGCAAAGTACAGCCTTTTAAAGAGATTATTGTGCATTTGAATATTATTACAAGTGCCTGGTGTGTGTCCATGTTTGTACATGATTACAAGGGCCAAGATTGCATTGTGTTTTAACATAATCTGTTGGCAGGGCAAAAGGACTTTGCAGACCAAGTCCACTTGTATTTGATAACAATGTTGCAGAAAATTGGAGAGTGTTTGAGCAGGAATACAATATTTTCATACAGGCTGCTTTTTTCTGACAAAGGAACACATACAAAGGTATTTATTCTGCTTAATTTAGCTGGTTCAGAGGCCATTGAAAGAGAACGTTGATTTGTGTATGCACCTGCTGTGTTTGCAGGAAAGGGGGAGACCGCTATATTGTGGTACAGGCTGAAATGCAGGAAGACTGTGAGTGCTTAAAACATAAATTTAGAGAAATGTGTAACCCCAGATGACTATTAAAATGGAAAGACACTCATTTTACACTAAAGATCAAAAGCCTGGTGAAACATTTGCAGCATACATAACCAACTTGAGAAATAAGGCTGAAACGTGCAGATCTGGTGATCTAAGAGATGAACTGATAAAAGACAGGCTTGTGTGTGGTATTAATAATGACATAGTGAGAAAGATTTTGCTTCAAGAAAGTGATTTAACTTTAAACAAGGCCATTGAAATTTGTCAGATATACAAGCTTACAGAAAAGCACACAAATATGCTTAGAAATGAGAAAAGCATGCTTTCAGTGCCTTCCAAAGCTAATATAGATAGCATGCAGCATGAGATTAAAAGATGCAGGCCAAAGGGTGTGGCAGCTACATCCCAAGATTCAGTAAAACCCAGAACAGCTTTAGTAAAGCCTAGAGTGCACGAAGCAACGCACCTGGGCGACTAAGCAAAACCTGTAGCTAGCCTCATAGTCAACTGTCATAATTGTGGTGGAAATCATGAACCTAAATGAGAAAAGTGCTTAGCTTTTGGTCAGCAGTGCCATTCTTGCAATAAGAGGAACCATTTCAAAAGGTTTTATAAATCAAATAAGGCACATTCTTTTATTAAAAGAGAGCATTTAAAGAGGTAAGTTGATCAATTAGAAAGCTGCGACCCTACTTTTTATGTTGATGGTGTGTCTGTGCTTGGTGAAACAGTCAGTGCAGTAGATTTATGGGCAAAGAACTAAATCTTTTGTACAGTTCGGATCAATGGGAGACCTGTAGAGCTCAAAGTAGTTACTGGTTCAAAATGTAATGTTATGTCAGCAGAAACATTTGCTAGAGTAAGAGCTGGAGAACAACTTGATTTGGCAAAGTGTGTGAAGCTTGTTGCTTATGATGGTGATGAGATTCAAACCGAAGGCTCGATAGTGCTTTCACATTACTCTGCTGGGAACAGCTATGACTTGCAGTTTTACTTAGTCAAGAGACATGTGCAGTCATTATTAGGCCTCAGAGACAGTTCAAAAATGAGACCGCTTTCCTTTTATAAAGAAGTCCACCATGTAAGCTTGAATGAGAGCAGCTCAAATTTTGCCCAAACTATTTTTCTTTCTGAATCTACTGATATTTTCATAGACAAACTAGGCAAACTCCCAGTTGTGTACTCCATAAGGTTAGACCCAGAGGTCAGCCCAGTCATCAGACCAGCATGGGAAGTTCCATTAGCTATTCAGAACAGAGTCAAGGCCAAGCTAGACAAAATGGTGCAGCTAGGAGTAATTTGCCCAGTAGAAGAACCAACTGAATGGGTATCCTCCATGGTACTAGCTCATAAGAAAAGCTCAGATGATATCAGAATATGTATTGATCCATCCAAGAGACTTGAACAAAGCATTAAAAAGGCCTCATCATCCTATGCACACAGTCAAGGAAGTTGTTGCCCTCATGCCAAATGCTAATGTTTTTTCTGTCTTAGATGCAAAAAGTTCATTTTGGCAAATGTTGCTTGATCAAAATTCTTCATTGCTAACCACATTCAGTATGCCATTCAGAAGGTACAGATTTTTGAGAATGCCATTTGGAATAAATTCTACCAGTGAAGTATTTCAATGTGCGATGGAAGAAATGTTTTCTGGCTATCCATGTACTATTATAGTAGATTATATTCTTGTAGGAGGCAATGGTAAACTCAAACATGATAGAAACCTCAAAAAAGTTCTGAAAAGAGCTTGTGAAGTCAATCTTAAGCTGAATCCTCAGACATGAAAATTCAGGCTAAAAGGTTTTTTGTGCAGTCATTCTTCAAGAGGGTAGGCCAGTAGCCTATGCATCAAGAACTCTAACCCAAATTGAGATGCAGTATGCCCACATTGAGAAACAGCTTTTGGCAATTGTGTTTGCATGTTCAAAGTTCCCTGATTATATTTATGGCCAACCTATCCAGATAGAAATTGACCACCAACTTCTCGTCACTATTTTGAGAAAGCCAATGCACACAGCTCTTGTGTGATTGCAACACATGATGGTCAAATTACAAAAGTACAATTTCAAGCTTGTTTACACAAAAGGCAAGCTTTTTTATAATGCTGATACTGTATCTTGATCGACCAGAAAAAAGACTGAACAGCATAAAAATCAGGTTGCTGATTCTGAAGTCATGGAAGTGAAAATGTTTTCTTCCACATGTCTTGATGAGCTTAGAACTCACATAGTGAACAACTTCATATCCAGTTCTTCAGAAGTTCAACCACTTTATCAGTTGAGGATGGCTTTCAAAGCAATCTTGTTTACCAGTAGAAGTGCAACAGTATTTTCCATACAGAGACGAGATTTTGTCAGACAATGGTATCATCATGAAAGGTCCAAAAGTGATTGTTCAAAAATCTTTGCAACAAGAGTATGTTAAGATCTTACACTTTGGCCACCCAGGAACTGATTCCACCAAAAGAAGGGCGTGAGACCTAGTATTTTGGCCTTCTATGTCAACAGATATCAAGAAAGTACTTTCATCTTGTTCTGCCTGTAACAGTACTAAACCACATCAACAAAAAGAACCACTTCAGTTAAACCAGATTCCTGAACTACCTTAATTGACAGTAGCCACAGATATCTTTGAGTGAAATAGTCAACACTACTTGGTATTAGTAGACTCTTATGCAAATTGGTTCAAGATTGACCTACTTCCTAACTTAACGTCCAGTACTGTCATTACTAAGTTGAAGAGACATTTTTCTGTCCATGGTAGTCTGCCAGAGTCATTTCTGACAATGGGACTTGGTTTATATTACGAGTAGTCCTGAGTACCCGCAGTCAAACGGCTTGGCTGAACATGCAGTTCAAAGTGCAAAATAGCTGTTAGAAAAATCCAAACGTGATCATAACAATGTTTTTCTAAACTTGCTTAATCTCAGAAACATTCCTTGTTATAATCATCTTGGTTTACCTGTCCAGAGACTTCTGTCGAGACAAACCAGAACCACATTACCCATCAGTAGCAATTTATTGGTTCCATGTGCTAAGAACAACAAAGCAGTTAAAGCACAACTCTTGAAAAAGCATTTATCTAAAAGTCCTACTGCAATAAGACCAGCAAACTGCTCAATCCACTAAAAGAAGGGAAGATAGTGAAGATGCAGACAGCAAAAGGTTTTGATCAGATTGGATTTGTGAAGAGTTTAGGTCAAGACCCAAGATCATATGCTGTGGAATCACAAGAAATGGAATTTAGGCAGAATTGGAAGCATTTACTACTGGTGTCAGAGCCAGTGTTACAGCATTTTGCCTGTAATAAAGACTCAAATTCTCAGAGAGATTTATCCAATGTTCCTGTTCCAGAGGACATTCTCTCAGCTATCCCTATTCCTGAGAATATCCCCGAGAGTCCTGAAGTAGAATATTCCCCAGTGACTGTTCCTGTTGCTAAACCCAGTCCTAACTATTACATTACAAGATCAGGTTGCATTTCCAAACCTAGTTCCAGATACACGGCAACCTGGACGTGATCATTGTTTTGTTTATTATTGTCTGTATAATGTGCATGCCTATTCAAATGTCATTGTCAATGTGAGACAGCTCAGTAAAGAGGGAAGATGTAGATCAGAGTGGGTGATGTACCTTTAAGAAGCATTTCAGTCAGTGGGCACATGCATATAAGTACTGAGCATGTGCAAGCAAGAGTGCCATTTTGAGTGAGCAGCCAGAGTGAGAGCATGCATGTATGTAGCAGTCAGTCAATTAGTTAGTTTGTTTAAGTTTGATGTTCCTGCCATCCATCCAGATGTGTTTGCATGTAATAAACTACTTAAATGAACACCCAAGCCTCATCGTCTAATTTATTAAAATATGCAAGACAAGAGACAGTGAGCACCGCTAGTAGATTTAGATGAGTTGTGAGATTCTAGGGGCATAGATAGTGACCTTTAGCTAGCCATGTTATAGTGAGGAACCTTATGTATGGTGACTTGCACATGGTTGAGCTCCATGGTATCATCATGTGTAACCTACCTGGAGGTATGTTTGTTGCTAACATTGATTGAGATACCTCCACCTTTGGCCCTACACTGTGCTGTTTTTGGTGTAAATATGAGGAAGGTACTGTAACCTTGCAAGCCAGACTACTTTATATGGATTTAAGCCAAGCCTTGGTCATGGCACAGATGTCTACATTCTCCAGAGTGAGGAGGGTTTGAAGGGTGTGGAGTTTTTTGCTTAGACTCGTAGCACTGAGCAGTAATAACTTAAGGTTGGTTGGAGATCTTTTCACTATTGTGGTAGCTTTGTCTTTTTGGCATTGCCTACAAATTGTTCTAAGGGGTGGATAAAGTTTTAGCCAATGTCTGAAAGCCTAGGGATGAGATGTACATTCCATGCTTGCTAAAGCAACATGGTTTGTTGATCATGTCCTCCCATGTTGACAGATATTGGATGCTCCTAGAGTGATACAAGAAACTAAGCCAATTATTAAAATCAGCCATTTTACACTCATACTGTGGCATCATCTTTGGTAAAGGTAAAATGCTGCTCAATGCAATACTCGTACTGTCTGTGACACATATTCTGAGAGATTCATTATGTCTATTTTTATATAGTCCAGTGAGATACGTCTCAGGTCATTTACACTAGCATGGACTATGATAGAATCATATTGGTACCTGGGTTCAGTCACTTGAGTATGTGCATAATATTGCGGATCCTGTCTCTGGATAGACAACTAACTGTTATCTTCTCTTTGTCTAACCTGGTGAGTGGGGCAGCTGTGTGTTGCACAACGCAGTCCACAATGACAACAGTATTAGGTAAAGTATTTGCTTGCCTTATGAGCTTCGCTCTTGGGGGACCATTAGGTGTAGGCTTATGTAAGATGTTTGGTGTTGTCTTTGTTGTGTGTTTTACTGATTGTTGAGCTGTAGTTTTGCCATTAGACAGCTATGAAGGCCTTTGAGAATTGGGAAAGTTTCTTTTAAGCACTTAAGCATAAGATAATGTGTGAGTGTGTGTGTATGTGTGTGTTGTGTGTGTGTGTGTGTGTGTGTGTGTGTGTGTGTGTGTGTGTGTGTGTGTGTGGTAAGTGATATCTGAGAGGGATGTAGTGTGTGTGTATTAACAACCTCATTTGTATGCAAGATTTTTACCTCCAAGCAAGCTGTGTATTTATATCTTTCACATACTGTGTTATTTTCTTTAATGATAAACTGGTTGTCTGAGAACTTAAGACAATAGCTACATTACCCTAGGATGCCCAAATCTACCAAGTTAGTCACATAGACATTATAAAATTGCATATCCATGTTGTCCAGTCCTGTAATAGGGTAGACGGTTTAAGTTAAGAATTAGGTTTTAACAGAAGTCTCCAAGGGTAGTTTCTGTGGTTAACGGCAAGATGTTATACAATGATAGGATATGGTAGTGCTATTTAATATCCAGATTATGCATAAGCTAGCTGCTCTAAGCTAATTCCATGCCATGTGGCACTGCTAAACAGGTTTCAGACCTAATCCTAACTTTATAGGGAAAATTTATACTGTCTAGCTGTTTGCTACTATATATGATATTTCTAACTGGTGCTGCCTGGTGGGCATCTCTGCAGAAACTTGCCTAATTTATAGCACAAAAAAAGCTCAAAAACTAACTCCTGTGCCCTCAAGCCAAAAAATGACAACACTTTGAGCGATCTGCAGTGCTTCCCAATTCAGAGAGACTGGGTAAACACTTTCTATCACAAGATGGATGATTTTGTAACTTCTTGATTAAAAGCACAGAAAAAGTAATTATCAAGTACAGATTAAACAACAAACAACTACCAAGAAGCTAACTTGCTGGCCAATTCACCCCTTTGCAAGGTGAGTCGGAGGCAAACAAAACTAGAGAAGCCATCAGAGAATTTACTATTTTTGCCATTTTGCAAAATTAAATAAACGATTTAAAAAATCCTCAGAAACAACATCAATCACTGTATAAAGCAAGCACAAATACAGTAAATCAAGAAATATTTTTATCCTACCATGAATGGCTCTCAATGCAGTAGGAACACTTGATAAGCTTTACTGAGCTCTGTAGAAGTGAGCACAGAGCCTTGCAAACTTGTCTGATTTATAGCAGAGAAAAAAAACATTGAAAACTGACTTTGTATGCCCTCTAGCCAATAAACAATCATACTTTGAGCTCTCTGGAATGCTTCCCATCTCAGGGAGACCAAGTAAGCATCTTCTGCCAAAAGATGGATGATGCTGGAATTTCTTAATGTAAAAGCACAGCAAAGGTAGCTTTCAAGTGAAGATTACTTCTGCCACAAGATGGATGATGCTGGAATTTCTTAATAAAAAAACACAGCAAAAATAGCTCTCAAGTGAAGATTAAACAACAAACAATTACCAAACAGCAACATCCCTGACTAATTCACCCTTCTGCAAGGGGATTTGGAGGCAAACAGAACTAGAAGAGCCAATAAACTGAGAAATACCACAAAATTAAATAAATGCTTTAAAAATGCTCTGAAATAGCAGTGATCACTGTATAAACTATGTACAATGCAGTAAATCAATACAACATTCTTATCTTAGCTTGGATGGCTCTAAATGAAGTTGAAACACTTAAAAAAAGTGTTGCTGAGCTCTACAGGATCTAACCTCCTTTGTGCTTTTATCATAATAATTTAGGATCTCTACTACATTGAGCATTCTTACATATAATATAAAAATGTTTTCTACAGTTTGTTTTATTGCAGACTTCTTTAAATAAATTGTTTAGGTGGAATTATGTTCTGTGACTATATGTTTGCAGTAGTTTCCAGGATCGCATGTACAACCTCAAGTGATGTCCTCACAATGGTGTCTGCATTGTGACCAAAGTGAGGTCCTTGCCAATAAAAGTAGTCACATTTATAATCTTATCTCCCATTATAACACTGTTTAAGCTTGTACCTGCTGTTAGCAAATTTTCTACTGAATGGTACAACAACAAATTAATTTATTTACACTGAAATTAATGCTTTTGTTTATGCAACATCCATATAATTATGGTTGGTGGCCTCAGAGTACTACTGAGGAAGAATGTGATGCAATGCCACACCCTAATTTACAGAAGCCTGTATATTCAGTCACCCATGCATAATCTTACAGTTTCATTCCAGAAATAAAGGTACAAAAAAGGGGGTTACTGTTACTGTTACTATTACTATTACTATTTTAGATGTACTAGTTTTTCTGTAATACCAGCATATGCAATGTTACTGAATCCCTTTCTCAGCTACAAGTACACAGTGTAAACTGACAACCTTTTGGGTGGCAAAAACATTTTTTAGAAACAGCACATTCTTTGTAAAGAGCTATATCATTCTTAATCCACTGATAATAAACTCAGTTATTTGCAGTGGAACCAAAAACATACCTCTCTCAAAAGTGAATGCCTAAAATGAAATAAAACTCCTTTAAGAGTTGGCCTCTAAAGACAAAGGAGGTAAGGCTGACACATACACACACACACACACACACACACACACACACACACACACACACACACACACACACACACACACACACACCATTCCTAGGTTATTGGCACTAGAAGATGAAATACATAGATACTGTATTGTTAAACCTTTTGCTGCCCACATTAGCACATGACAGAAAGTTTGCACAAAATACATCTAAATGTCAATCACAATGTTATGCAAAGGCAGTCACCAACATGTAAAGTGTTCCCTTTTTATATCTCTGAAATAAGCTTATTTTATTCTTCTTAATCTGTAAAACAGTCTACATGTAGGATATTATATACAATATAAAACAAACTATGTCTATGATTCTAATCTCACTGAGCCAGCTACATGCTTAATGAAAACTCATGCATAATAAATAAAGTGTAATTCGACTCCTTTCATTCTGCAAAGGTGATAGAAGCCTCAGAATTCACATTTCATAATTAAAGAAACAATTGGCTTTATTTCAGTTTCCAGTTTCCAGTAAGAAGCAAAAATATGTTTAATAATGCATTCTTCTTCTTTTCAGTAAACTACATATCAAATGTGAATACATACAATTGCAGTTCCCTGTTTATTTCCAGATCTTTTACTGAAAACAGTTACTACTTGTGCGCTTAATTGCCAGTCCTGTAGGATTGCTGTATTTAAAAACATATAAAATCAAGGCAACAGAAAATAGGAAACAGGTCTTCTCTCTTCTTTCAAAAAAAGAACAACTTCAAACATCTTTCAAGAGCATAGCTTATAAATTGTGATTTAGCTTAGGTTTGATAAAATGCTTCTTAGCAGTCAGATGACAAGGAGGCAGCTGTCACAAAAAGAAAGAATGCAGTCTCATTAAGAGACTAGGTAGTATTCCTCAAGAATGACATTACCAGAAGAGTAACATCATGTTAACATCCAATAATATCAGGAAGAAATACAAGCTAACTAGAGCTAACTAGCACCAGCATAATCTGCTTTCTCTAAAAAAATGTTATGCAGGAAAATTAGTAAAGGCTGCCTAAGCACAGACAGGAGAGCTCAGTTTGATGAAAAATCAAGATGAATTGTTCTGTAGATATATTTACAGTCACTGTATACTTCATTATATGTTCTGCATCACACAGAGACTATCAGAGACAACGAGAGACAGGCACAAGCACTCAGCTAAGGCAAAGAAAAGAGTCTTTACTGCATCAATCACATATTAATAAAATATAACAATTTGCATAACTCAAATGTTGCAAGAATATAAAATCTAGGATTTTATATAACTGGGTCAACGTTCTGCTTATGTATCTTATAGGTTCATAGGTTGGTACTAGACTATTGGCCCTAGGGCCTATACAAGCCTAGCCATAACAATTCCCTGGACATTTCTTCTCAGAATATTTGCTTCCCTGGACCCCTGTCCAGCAGGGCGACTGATGTGATCTCAGGGGTGAATTTCCTATCTCCCATCTAATCGTCAAGGTTCCTTTTGAAGAGGGCCAAGGAGGCACTCTGCTTGACATGTATGGGCAGTCTATTCCAGATTATGGGGAGTCTCTGGGTCAGGAACCGATCCCTCCAACATGTTTTGTTCATTGTGATGACTAGGTTTAGATCCCTGGAGTGTGTGGCTCTGAGGGATTGGGATTTCTTTAAGTGGAGCATGTCCAACAGCTCAGGGTTTGACATGATCTTGTATGTTAAGCAGAGATCACCTCTGAGTAGACGATATGCCACAGAGTATAGCTGGAGTTTTTTTAGATGGTCAGTATAGGGCATCTGCTGTAGGCCTGTGATTCTTTTAGTGAGGTATTTCTGCGGCCTTTGCAGCTGTTACAGATGTCTTGTGAGGTACATACCAAATGGGGCGTTGTACTCTATATTGGTCTAATGAGGGATGAGTACAGTGGGACAATGACCTCCTTCTTTCTGGATGAAAACCTCTTAGTGATGAGGTGTGCCACATAGAAGGATTTCCTGACTGTTGTGGCGTTGTGGTTATCAAAGATGAGACCACTGTCCACCTTTGTCCCTAAGTCTCTCATCACACTTTCTGTGTTTAGTGTACTGCCACCTATGTGGTAATTCATGGCTACATGGTTTTTCCCAAAGGGGATAACTATACATTTCTTGGCATTAAGCTTGAGCCCATGGCTCTGGCACCAAGCATCTGTTTCTGTAAGGCCCTTTTGTAGAATATCCACATCATTTGGGGATTCAGTAATGGCTCCCAGTTTGCAGTCATCTGCAAACTTTGTTAGCTAGAGTCCCTTAGTGTTGGCCTGTACTTCAGAGAAGTAGATGCCAAACAAGAGTGGTCCCAGGACTGAACCCTGAGGTACTCCACTTGTCACTTGTCTGGAGCTGGATTTGGAGTCGGCTACTTTTACAGTGTGGGTTCTTTCAGTAATCCAGTTGGAAAACCATTGAGTGGCATAGGGTTTATGCCCAACTTAGTAAGTTTATCTATGGTTCCAGAGTGGGGGATGGTATTGAAGGTCTTGGCAAGGTCCAGATAGGCTGTTTGGACTGCCTTACCCTTGTCCACAGCTCTGGAGAATGATTTGAAGAAGTTAATCAGGTTCAGGAGACAAGATCGGCCCTTCACAAACCCAAACTGGGTGGGGTCCAGTGTTTGAAGGTTGCCAATGTCTTTTTTTATAAGTTCCATGATAATGTGTTCCATGCCCTTGCAGATCAGGCTCATCAGACTGATGGGACAGTAGTTCCCGGGATCCAAGGTGGATCCCCCCTTGTGGAGTGGGTTAACTGTAGCTGTGCACCACTCAGTGGACACAAAGCCTGAGGTGAGGCTATGATTAAACACGGCACTTAGGTGAGGTGCAAGTTTATTTTATCGTTCATATAGTACACAGCTCAGGATGTCATCTGGTCCCATGGATGCTGTATTCTTAGCTTTGGAGAGTGCAGTTTCTACCTGTGTGGCCATGATTACCAGAATTTGGTAATCTTTTGGTATTGAGATGGGCCCTTTAGGGTGTGAGATGGGGGTGAAGTTGGCACTGAATTGATCTGCCAGTATATTGGCAATATCCTTGGGATCAGTATATTTAATGCCATTCTGTTGTAGCTCATTGCAGATCTGAGAATTGCCATTTAGATTCTTGACATAACTATAGAATGCCTTGTGGTTGTCTTTGGAATCTTTGGCAATTTTATTTTTGTAACTAGCTTTGGAGGATTTTATGAGGGATCTCAGCTTCTTACTGAGGCTTGTACGGGAGTTTTTTGCATCCTGGGATTTTCCTCTTTTCTGCAACAGTTTCTTTCTTCTGTTGTATAGTTTGTTTATGGCAGGGGACCACCAGATTGGCTTCCTTTTTTTGGAGGAGAACATCTTGGCTCTCACATTTCAGTTTTTATTTTAATAAAGCATTTCTTTACAGAAAATACTTGATGGTTACATTTATTAGCATTATATGGTTAATCTTTTCAAATACTATCAATGCTGCTATTGCTATCAGTTTTGAAATTAAGTTGTTAGAGTAAAAATGCACTGACCCCTCATTACTTTTCAAACACCCACTGTTTAATCATATTTAAAATTAGAGGCATGATATAGTTTCATTAAAATTATTTCACTAAACAAAACATATTCGATTGCAAACAGTAGGCTGGTAAAGAAATATTTAGTTCTAGTGAGCTGAAAGTGATAATAGTGCAAGCTCTTGTGAAGTGAATGACAATTACTGTGTTTGTTATGAAGCAGTAGTAATCAGAACTGTACAGACAGACACAATACTTAAGAAATTATTTTTTCCTGGTTCGCCAAGAACAAAAATGGGCTGATTACAGCAGAAAGACTATAGCTTTTCCTTATTAAATCAGAATGATAGCATATTATGAATTTTAATTATTTGATCAACTGATTGGTTAATCAGAAACTGACTGATAAACTGATTAATCAGAAATCTAGCAAATTATAAATGTTAGTTAACTGATTCATTGAGCATTAATTCATTCATTCATTCATTGACTGATTCATGTAGCAGATTCTGAATCATTTCTGTTCATTTCCTCTGGCAGTTTTCAAATATCATCTAAAATGAATAAGTGTATGTTACAGGATATGTCACACCATTAACAGGTGTATATGCAAGTAAATGTATTGCGTGTTAATAGAAAACTGAATTCCACTTCAAGTAAATTTAAGACAAGCAACACTGGTTGGAAGCAGGATATCATCCTTAATGTAATGAGTTATGGGCATTGTACTATCTGTAGGTCTGGATTTGCACCCCCACTCCCTGACAATGAGCAAGTTAGTTAACTAAACAAACACTCTGAGATCATACCTCTAGAAGGGCAGTTTTGCCCAATGACTCTTACACAAATGAAAGACAAAACTACAGGCATTTTAAGGGGACATGAGATAGGTGGAAAAGAGAAACTTGAGCAGAAGCATCTGCAAAGTGGCAGCAGCAACATCCTAGCAAACATGGTAGCTATTTAGTCTTCATCCGCCATCAATTAAAGACATGTACGTATATCTATGTTAAAAATGTACTGGTAAAATATTAGGAAGGAGTTTTTACTAAACACTAAACATTTCCCTTGCTCTTCATGTAAGAAGAAGAAACCCCTAAGTACAATTCAGATTATTTAAGTTTGACTAGGTGGAACAGCATCATGGGCAAAGGAAACGTTGGGCAGAGATAGTAGGAGTCAGTGGCTAGCACAGAGGCAGGGGAATGGTTACCTGTTTGACTGCTTTTCCACATGCATGCAAAGGCTTGCAAGTGAGAAAACTTCCAGATGTTAAACAGGGATGTGGTGTTGGATTACTAAGACAGTGACAGTAGCTGTAATTAACGGGTAGATAGCAATACATAGTAGCATGAAGAGATGTTACGCTGTAAACGGGATTCAGTGCATGTGTGTGTGTGTGTGTGTGTGTGTGTGTGTGTGTGTGTGTGTGTGTGTGTGTGTGTGTGTGTGTGTGTGTGTGTGTGTGTGTGTGTGTGTGTGTGTGTGTGTGTGTGTGTGTGTGTGTGTGTGTGTGTGTGTGTGTGTGTGTGTGTGTGTGTGTGTGTGTGTGTGTGTGTGTGTGTGTGTGTGTGTGTGTGTGTGTGTGTGTGTGTGTGTCTGTGTATCAGTGTGTGACTTATATAGTTTGCATATTCATCTTTAATACTTTCACAAACCACCAGAAGTAGTGCCTGAGTCATCTTGTTTCTAATAAATCAAAAGACTGGCATGCACATTACACTGAAATCTATCTCCCAATGAAACTATGCTGCAGACATATGTGCCATGCTGCTTATGTCATAGACAACTTCCTACATTATAATAATTCTGCTAATGAATACTGAAATTCTATAATGTAAACTATAATACAGAAAGCATACTTACAGCAAAATAGTACAGAATTTTTATTAGTTTTAGTATAAGAACAGTAATGATAGTTACACTTCCTACTACAGATCATACATGCAGGTTTAGCACTTTAACAGCTGACCATACTGATCAGGAGATATTTTAATGCCAAATAGGGACAAGCAGAAGGGATATTTTACAGGAAACAAGTCCCTTGCATCCACTGGGGGGGAGGGGAGGTCACTCTCTAAGTTCCTACTTCAGTATATTAACTTAAGGTGAGAAAACACTACCTTGGCACTGAGACCACAGTAATCATATACAAAAGAATAGTTGGCATTCAGAAATAAAGTCCTGCTTCCATTCCAGCAACCATGCAGAGATGGAGCTGGAATAATTAAATACAGGGCTGTGGGGATGCTGGGAGGTTACCCCAACTGCAGCAACACCCTGTCTGCTTGTTTGGTATTTTGGTTATGTTGATTTCACTTCAGTCTTTTTCAAGACTGCACTTGAAGCAACATTCACTTTATCATTTTTATTGTGGGCTTCAAGGGTTTGGTGAGTCTGGTTTCAATGATATGAAGCCAAATGAGAATACTCTATCCCTGTATGATGGACCACCATAGACTGCCCTTGCCCCCAGTATAACAAGTAACCATTAAGAGAGAGGAAAATGGGAACATTCATTCAGATAGAGTTGAGGGGAACTGGTCGTCAGTAGGGGATGGAAGAAAAGGAGATGTTAAAAATGTTCTGGTAATGGCAAAGCAAGCTATGAGTTTTGATTGGTCCCTTAGTAAAAATTGAGCACCATGAATGCTAAGATAAAGTTATCCTCTGAATGGATTAGGATTCTCATTCTGCACTTATACTGAAAATCAGGCCAGTGTCATATCTTTTCAGCAGTAACTGAACACACATACCTTATGGAATTAGTCTAGAAACTCAGCCAGCTTCCTGACAATCTGGAAATGTTAATATCATGACTCTTCTCTTTGGTTATTCAGAGATTCGGCAGTTTCTGAAAGAACTTAGAAGAAAGGGATCTCCTTTCACTATGCATAGCATTTCTGCCCAGGATCTGAGCATTTTGATATAACAGCATCTTCATTCGCAACTGAGTTTTTACCTCAGTAATATATTGCACCATTTTAGTTTTCTGGAAGAGCACTTTCACAATCCCTCAGGATCACTTCTTCAGACCATAGTCGGAGGAAGCGATCCGGAGGGATTACGAAAGTGCTCACTATTTTAATAAATTATACAGAAGTGTTTTACAATTGCTCATAGAATTCTTCTTTGGCTGTGGATCCATGCAAAGAATATATCTGTTCTTTTTCGCATGCTGGTTTCTTATGCACGGTTTGTTTACAGGGCAGTCTTTTACTTTTATTACAGTTATAAAACAGTATGAACCTGGCCACCTAAGACCTCTACCCTCCTTAGGAATCATTACTATGATTTCCTTCTTCCACCTCTCAGGGACTTCTCCTGTTTGTAGTATCATTCAATAATTTAGTAATCACTTAGACATCTGAGACCACCCCAGCTTTCACACCTGTTTTGGTATACCTTCCAAGCAGGGGTTTTACCAAAGACCTACACATTTAGCAAATCCTGTACTTCTTTCCTAGTAATTGCTTTAGTTAGTGATGTTTGTTGACCAGCTGTTAGAACAGGTAACTCTAAAGGCCCCGGGTAGCTCTTTATTTGTGTCAGGAGTTCAGTTCCTAACAGCTGTGCTGAAGGAAATGTCCTGATAAAAATTTCTAAACATCTCCACTATTTCTCCTGGGTTATGGTTCGCATGGCCTGTGCTTTCATCAGTCAGTTTGTTGAACCTGGTGTTCATCTTCTTGTTGCCTCAACCTACCCTCTAACGCCCTAACATCCCAAGATGGATTTACTGCATACACGTTTCTTAAAGCTGTCTGACATGATTGTATTATACCCTCCTCCATCTGCTGCATCTCTGCCAGTAACTGCCGTGATCTCAGGTCATCACCTGGGAGAGATAAGGTAGCCCCTTCTACAGCTCTAGGATTTTAACTAGCATGGTGACCCTCTTGTGCTGCTCAGCTACCTTTATACTCATGAAATAATTTCCAAACAATAGTTTCACAGTGTTCTTACAATCATCTCATCATGAAATAATATCAGCCAGCATCTGTTGCACTTCCTGTTCTAATCCTTCCCTTACCTACTTCCTAAAAGAATCATATATGAGATAAAATGTGGAGAATCTCCACGGGCATTCAGTGGTGTCAGCTTGGTATAAGAGGAGTAAGACTTCAATATAGGCACGATCAGAGAAAAGCCTACTAACAACCAACTAACTCTACTCTGGTGCTCTAAAGTTACTATTAACTGGTCTGTTGTTGATCACAATGTATGGCATCCTGAATAATAGGTACAGGACATCCAACTTGCACTACCCTAGCAACATGCATTAAATCCATCATATCAAGGAACCTTTTATATTTACTCTCTGTATTAGTTACTTTAACTTCCCAATATTTCTGCCTCATGGAAGATCATATTCCAGTCACCCATTAATATGAGCATTCCTTCACTAAATCATAATATCTCCAATACAATTTGCCTAACTAACCAAAGAGGGGCCCCAGGGAGAAGATCATATTCCAGTCACCCATTAATATGAGAATTCCTTCACTAAATCATAATATCTCCAATACAATTTGCCTAACTAATCAAAGAGGGGCCCCAGAGGGAAAATAAAAAGACACCACCATCAACCACTGGCCAGACAGGTCACCCTTAATAGCTGTAAGCATTTTCTGGTTGTCCTGCAATGATCCAAATGTGTTTACTGTAAGACAACCAAATCAGATATTCACCCTGTCAACAGCTATAAAATGTGTCTTTTTAATGAGGTTAGCCAAGCTATTGTCATTCCATGTAATTATTTTACAGTTATACATCTCAAACATTCTGATAGTAAAGGGAACCTAGATATGTGCCTGGTGAGCCCCCCCCCCAACAACCTGTTCACCAACATCTCTCTAACAGCCAGTACAAGGTGTTGTATCTAGTGTTTTAATTTTACTGACGAGTAGAGCATACCAAAGAACTTTTTGTCAGTAGCCTGAGCTTGATCTTATTGTGACAAAGGGAGATACTGCCAACTCAGCTATCTGGAAGTTTGTAAATAATTATATGTAATTTGTGAATATCAACATGATTCATGTAAGATGCTTGTGTTACAAATGTATTAGAACTGGATGTCATGTGTATATCTAATTTTTTGTACAAACATATGTTGAAAAAATATTTTATAAAGTGTTTGCACTTAAAATGTAACTACATTGTGCCATACTGGAATAGAACAGAAGTTTACATACACTAATGTAACTGTTTAAATGCATATATTTTAATAGTGAAAACTGGAATACAGGAGGTTAACTTCATTCCAGCAAAACTTCAGAAAAATAGCTGAAATTAAATTACTTCATGGCTACGCAATAAAAGATGATATCTTTCAGTTTCAGTGCAGCAAGGAGACACAATGTGTGTACTAGAGAACTTTCTGTATTGTCCTGGAAGTGGTTTGCTGCTTTATGACTTGCAGCATCTGCCAAAAATCTGAGGAAAAGCCCTTGTCTATGTATTTTTACAGGTAAATGCTAAATACTACCAGCTGCCATCAATGGTTGTTGTGGGCTTGGGGACTAGAAGTTAGATGACAAGAAATGACATCATTCTGCAAGTTATCCTAGCATAATATGTGAGATATTAATTTGAGAACTATCTTGGTGACATACAGCATTCTGTACTCTGTCTTTGATCTGACAACATCAGCTAGAAGATCCATTCACAACATCTGCTTTGCTCTTTAGTTAGTTCCTAGGAAATAGCATCATTCTTTTAGATATAGTCAGTAATATAGTGAAGCATAGTTTAGATGTTTTTCTTTATTTATTTATTTGAGACTGTCCTGCAATGTTTTAAATATTTCCTGTGGTTTTGAACTCTGAGGTCACTGTGAATCTATATTTAGTATTGTCTTGTTCTTTTATTGTTTATTATTAAATGTATTTAAACCTTTCATTGTGGCTGATCTGTCTAGAAATATTTAAGTTCTGAGAGTACTTACATGTTTATTTAGTGACACTGTAGGCCACTCCTAATAGCCTTGCTCTTGGTCAAACTACCATTTGTATTAATAGTAACATTACACAGTAAGATTGGGCACTCTTTGTTAAGGGCCTTAAAGTAGCTGATAAGGAGTCAGCTGGTGGCAGTGATAACTACCTTATAGTCTGGGCAAAAGGGGCATAGCTAGTCAACCTGTGCCAGCCTTTCCCAGGTGTGTGTGTGTGTGTGTGTGTGTGTGTGTGTGTGTGTGTGTGTGTGTGTGTGTGTGTGTGTGTGTGTGTGTGTGTGTGTGTGTGTGTGTGTGTGTGTGTGTGTGTGTGTGTGTGTGTGTGTGTGTGTGTGTGTGTGTGTGTGTGTGTACCACCTACTTGGACAGGGACACAAAGCACTGGTTGGACAGAGACAGTGTTGCAGGTCTTGGTTTGGTCACTCAACTGAGATCTCAACTTTATAGCTGTGCCAGAGTCTTATTGGGGATCTGGAGAAACAGTGAGAAACTAGCCCCGGACTGGTTGTGGTCTCTGTGTGCTCTTAAGGGAAATTGCACTTGATGTAGAGAGTTGCATCTGGAAATACTGTGTGTGTTCTTGTCATCCTCCCAGTGTATGTCCCCACTGTTGCCAGTGGTGAGAATTGAGTCTTTCCCACTTCTATTTATCACTTTGGAACTGTGTGCTAAAATAAAACACCAAAACCAGTATAACTTTAACTATATACATGCATTCTAATTTTAGTTTAGTCCATAATAAGCATAGCTGCTCATAATTGTGGGTGCCACAATTCAGTTATGAGACTCTGAACAGTCAGCTCTAGTGAAATACATCCTTTAAACTTTCCCTGACCAATAATTAGCCAGTTATAAATCATTCGTGAAACACAAAAATCCACTCCAATCACCTGTAAATTGCATGCCAAATTAGCACTTCAAAACCACGTGGAAGTTACCTTACCAATTAAAACTAGGGCTATAGCCTCCATCAGTCATTGATGAAATACCATAACAACATGTGCCCGAGTATAACATCTAGTAACACTACATTAATAGTAGGCCTAGAGACGAGACTCTCAGCACCCAGACCTCAGCATAACAAGCATCCCATCTTCACCAGACCCTCATAATAGGGCAGCCATTGGATTTCCAGTGACATCCTTATATCTCACAGCCATTTTTGTCAAAGTCCAACAGGTATTTAAAGAGTAATCCATATGCGGTCAAGGGCACGAAGTACAAAATTAAACAAGCCCACTGCAGTGGGTACATCATGTGTACATCAAACCTCTCACTCAATTTCCATTTGCTTCTTATTCAAACCCCGCAGTATGGTCATATGTAAGTTACCAGTATACACAGATGAAGAAAAAGAAGAAAGCAGGTAGATCACCTTCAATTATTGCTGGATGCAGCCAGTTGCTTTCCCCTAGTTTCCACCACTGCCCCAGCTGTCTCAGCTCTAGATTTCAGGGATGCATACTTTTTGAAAAGTGAGGCTAAGGTGCCCTGCTGTTTATGTGCATACAATGGTTCATTTGGCACATCCCTACCCACTTCTTCTGTTTCAACCTTTTGTGTACCCAGACCAGTTGTAATTGTTTGCAGCACTTCCCAAGCCTGTTCAAATGTACGAGCTCCACCTGGAAAGAATACTTGGGCAATCTACTAGTAGATAAATTTAGCTCAAACTTTACCTCTCGTTTCACTCCTACATTTCTAGATCTCAAGCCTACATATGCACCTGTCTCAAATCTCCCATGAACAACTCCTTAAGGTACTATCCAAGGTCAAGAACACTGCTTCTATGGGGCAATATAGCATACCAGGTTGCTTACTGGTTGGCCTGAAACAGGAACTGTCAAACCCCATACAGAGGCTATTCAATCTCAGCCTCAAAACAGACTTTGTGCCGGAGAAGTGGGGGACAGCAACTGTCAACCCCTTGGGGGGTAACAATGGACGAGAAATCATAGGCCCATAATTTTGAACAGCCTCATCTAAAAGCCTATGAAAAAATCATTATGGAATGAATAAATAAGAACATAAATAACCTACAAATTCTTGACCCAAACCAGTTTGGATTTGATGTCTACTTAACCTGGTTGATTTCTTCATCAAGAAGGTTACTGAAGTAGTGAATGAAAGCAAATCAGTACGCATTGCATATCTAAACCTCACAAAGGTGTTTGACACCATCCCACACACGGGTATCCCAGCTAAATGTTAATCCCTGTGTAACTTGTTGGATAGGAAACTGGATCACAAATAAAACCCAAGAAGTTAGGGTGGGCTGCTCTATCTCCTACACAAGAGTTGTTACTTGCAGTGTACCCCAAGGTTTAGTACTTGGGCCACTCCTCTTTGGCATTCACTTCTTGGAGGTCAAAGCTACTGTTAGGGGTTTATGTCTGACCAAGTTTGCAGCTGACTGTAAACTTTATGTCATCATAATCTCCACAGAGGAAACCAAGAATCTGCAGGAGGGCCTTTCCAAATCAATAGCTGGTGTCAAAACTATGGACTAAAACTAAATGCCAAGAAATGTATAACAGTATCCTTCAACAAGCAAGGATTCCTGTGTAACTATCATATTGACACCATATCCCCGAAAACTGATCTAGTAGTTATGAACCTGTCCTTTGATCACCACATATCCACTATTATAAAAAAATGCTTTTTCATTGCACAGCTTATTACTAAGGATATGGCATTCAAGTCCAGGAATGGGATTATTCTACCATATTCTGCACTCATCAGGCTGATCATTGAGTATAATGCCCACCCACTTCACTACCTGTCCAAATATTTGACACAGCTTGAACACCCACAATATTTTCTTCCTAAGAAAATTAAAGGCGTAATGTCATATAGGCTATTGCAAGTTGATCTCTGTCTCATGTACAGAGCTACAATAGACCATATCCTCTTTAACCCATTGCACATTTGCAAGCCCAGTATGGGGCATAAACACTCTCTTTTGCAACATAAATAGAACATGCTGGAGGGATAGATACTTATCACAGAGAATAACACTTCTTTGGAATTATCTTTCTCTCCACACAAAGCAAAGTACTTTTCTTACACTATTCAAACTTAATCTGGACAAATGGATGAGTAACTGCAAATTCACCCCTGGTTTTGCACTCTTGCCTCTCATGGATAGGGGAACATGCAAATGAATACTTAAAATATAATTGCTTAAAACTTCATGGGAATGTATGGCTGGGCTTCTGAAGATCCTCATGGATCGATAGCCTAAAAAGTAACTATGAACCTATAAATATAAAAACTAAATGTAATATGTGAGAACAATTCATACAGAATAATGTGCAGGAAGAGGAGGAGAGGTAGCTCATGGAAGGCCAGACTTGAGCAATCTTTGTAATGTTAAATTGAATAATAATTGTTAACACAGAATTTACATTCATATATTGCATGAAAAAAAGTATAATGTTTTATTTGTTTTATAATTGAGTATGTACTAACGTGTATAAATAATATGTGATATGTGATGTTAACATTTTAAAGAACATATGAAATAATTTAAAAGTCCCAAAAGATTATTAACCAAAAAGATCAAAGGCCTAAAGTCCCTCAGCTACAAAGAAAGGGGGAAAAGCCCTCTCCCTTTATTTAGTATCTTAGAGACTTTTGAGGGGACACCTCTGTGCTCTGTCTCATTACTGTACCATTAGAGATCTGAGTCTCCTGGGCATCCTGCATCTCCACAATTGAAGTATCAACACCAGTACTTGAACCATGGATCTAAATCTTTACCAAATCGTAAATAAAACATGGTGGAAGGACAGGTTTGTAAATAAGCACCACCCAAACCACTGGAATAAATTTCCTCTACATGTTAAATGATGTAACTCACAATCTTCCTTTAAACATAAACTAGATGACTGGATAGGTGTCAACAAATTTACTCCAGGATTGACTGGTATGGCCTTTCTGGAGAAAGTAGGTGTTACCTGAGGGAGGGTACTGGAAAGGTGTGAATGGTTGTAGGACTCAAAGACCATGAAATGTTTATGAATCTAATAAAATTATAGGCACACATGTCAATAATAGGACATGTATACTTATGATGGACATGCAGTGGATGGTCTGCCAGCCTGTCATGCAGACACTGCATTTATTCAGGTCCCATGCATGAAACCTATATATATATATATATATATATATATATATATATATATATATGTGTGTGTGTGTGTGTGTATATATATATATATATATATATATATATATATATATATATATATCAACCGGTCACTATGTCATCCCAAAATGCTGAATATGGATCATCAAAAAAGGGGTAATGTCATAACGGAATACATTGACACCCGTAGTCAATCTGGAGATCAAGACTGCATAGAATATTGGTTTGTGATACATGCTTAGCAATGGCCAGTTATTAAAAGTTAAATGTAATCACTGATTGACATACATAGATTCATAGATTGTTACTAGGCTAATGACCTGGGGGGCTGGTCTAAGCCTAGCCAAGTTTTCCCAAAAGAATGATGATGTCATATATCCGAATGGCACATTGAGAGCCAGGCATTTATAAGCTACCTCTCTCCATAAGGGACATGGGTGCCAAACCCAATGCTAATTTCCTTTTCCTCCTATTCCTCCTGCACTGGTCTAGGTTGTGCTTAAACTGGGTAATGGTCACATGGATGGGTGGCCTGTTCCATAGAAGGGACTGTTTTTGGGACACATATCTGTCAGTCCAGCATGTTCTGTTTAAGTCCCTAAACCTTGTATTTCTGGCACTCTTTGACTTACAAATATGTAGGAGATTAATAAGTGTGAGGTTTGTAAGCCAGGCATAGATCACCCCTCAGCAATCTATAGGACACTGAGCAGAGGGAAAGGGCTTTAAGACACTCTGCATAAGGCAGGTTTGTTATGCCTTGTATTCTTTTTGTAAGGAACCTCTGAGGTTGCTCTAGTTACTGCATATGCCTGGTCAGGTACATACCAAAGGGAGCATTGTACTCTATGATTGGTCTGATAAGGGTGGAGTACAGTGGGATAATGTATGTATTCTTTCAAGGCAACCATCCTGGTTTGTGGTGTGACATTAGTATACTTACCCTGTTAGAAGACAAGATCTCTGCAGACATATTACTTATATTTTACAAAGCAATCCTACCACTGATTCAGATCCTGAATGGACCCTACTTTAAATGTTGTTCTTCTTCTTTCAGCTTTTCCCAGTTAGGGATCGCCACAGCAGAACTCTGGTCCGCTAATGATTGGTAGTAGATTTTTACGGTGCCGAGGTGCCAGCCGGACGCCCAACCTTCAACAAAGGCACGCCCATTCACGCATGTCTTTCGAACGCTACTCGACTGCGGGGAGGACATGCAGACTCCACACCGATGTAAAGGTCTGCATTGCCACAATAGACTTTCCTTTACTTTACCTTCCTATCTTATCTAATCTAATTATCTTTGAGAACTTTCTAGATAATATATTACCTTTAACCAAGCATGGAAAATAAATCATTTTAGGAGACATCAGTCTCCAATTCCTTAACTGCAAGAATTACTGTTAACTTTACAAAATCACAACACTGTAGAAATCTGCAGCTGTGTTCTATGAGTTAACCAGAGCTATTTTAGAGTACGATAAAATGCTTATCTACACACATTTTTCACCACACCATTTAACCTCAGTCTTTAACCCTTAAATTATAAACAATATCCACTGTAACATTTACAGTCCCACACAACAACAGCTCAATACCCCCCCAAACACAACAAGCATTTGCAAAATGAACCCCAGCTCATGTTGACATCATTCTTTAAAAAAAACAGAGAGCGCTTCAACCTTGCAAACTTTCCAAAAATGCCTTATAGATCATCTTGGAAAACTAATCAGTGCCATTATATTGACACTCCTGGTTATTATATAAATTATTATGTGGGTAAGACCACTAGAAAATTAAGAGAACGGATAGTAGAACATAAATCTGAGATTAGAAGGAAAGTGTTAATAAATGCATTAAGTAAACATAGTTCTGAGAACAATAGTATACATAAATTTAAGTTATGGGGTATATGTACAGTAGATATGGGAAATAGAGGGGGTGACATGAATAATACACTAGAATTGAAGGAATATGAATGGATAGTTAGACTCCAAGCAGATGCCAAACCTGGTTTGAATAATGCGGTTAGTTTAAAGCCAGTTTTAATAAAAAGGCAAAGAGAAAATGTTTAGTTTGATGTATATTTTTAATATAATCTTATTATGTATATTTTGTTATTTTTTTATATATGTTTAGAATATACAGATATGTACTAATAGAGTAATATTATATGTTTTTTTAAAAAATCTAAGTTCTTTCTAATGTATAAACTAAGTGATAGGTTATTTTAAAAGTTAATTGTGGTTAGGATGATAGGCTGGCTGTAGCATGTGATTTTGAATGACTCCCTATTTAAACAATGTAAGAATTTACTTGGTTTTGTGTACTGATGAAGGGTGGTTAGCCCAAAAGCTTTGCATTAAATTTTTGGCGTGAGTAATTGTGTTGGATTTTTTGCACAGTACAACCTGTACAACCTATTATATAAATCCACACCTCTCAAAAGGACCTTGTATAACACCAACAATTTAAATAGTACTTTTCATAACAACCACTCCCCTGTTTTTAAAACATACATCACCATTCATATTTGTATGTACATTCAGCTCCTTTGAATTATTTCCCTCATTAATTTCTCTTATTCTATTTATTTTACCCCTACCTATCTCTTCCCAGCACCTCTGTCTTCCTTTTAGATTTTCTTCATAATATACAGTGTTTACATGTTAATTTGCTTTCTCTTATCCATATCTCAGGCTCTATAGACTACTGAAATAAATATATAACTGTCATTTGTAATTTGTTATACTATACTGAAATGCTCATTCCTAGGCAGATTGACAAAATTGCAGTATTAGGACTTTCTGTATGTAAAGATATATATATATATATATATATATATATATATATATATATATATATATATATATATATATTATTGTTTATAAATGTTTCCTATATCCCAGTCACTGCAGCTGTCTTGCCAAATACAAAAAAAGTTATAATTTGACTTTTGCACACTGTTTCTTTCTTAAACTGTATTGCTCTAGCCTCTAATCACTGTATTTTATGCTCTGTACACATAGTTTTTTTATCTTGCATGAGAAATCATGGATCATGCTCAAAAAGGATCCTTTGATCAGTATGCTTACCCAGCTGATAAATGCCAAAATAAACTGGCCATGCCAAAATACCAGTGTACTAGAGGCAGCAGATTAAAAAATATGCTATGAACCCAGAAGGAAAATAAAAACAGCAGCTGTTTTTTTTTTCAAATGAGCAGAAACAGTACATTCCAGATTTTCTCCAAAACATGAATAGTCTGTTTAACCTTTCCAACAATGTACTACACTTGAAAGAAACATGCAAGGCTGCAGGCCTCTCCCAGGCCAGATTCCATCTCTCTATGAGTGCTGGGTATCTCCACCAGGTGAACCTCCACAACAGACCCAAATGATCTGTTGTATTGCACACCTCCAGGGTCTGTAGGCAAGCTCCTGCTGAATTCTCAGTCCTCCATTTGGAAAATCAAATTGTCTACTTGCAGTGTCCCCCATACATACCACAGTGTGTATACATGTTTTGTTAGCTACCTAATACAAGTAGATTTCTGACTAATACTTTGGGAATGTCCAAGTCAGAAAGCAAATTTAAAGGCACATGCACATTCTGCCAAACCATTTTTTTAATATATGTACACATATACCTACATGTGTGTGCACTGCACACACACACACACCATTTTACTCAAGCATGTGGATTCTTTTGAAGTGAAACACTTCAACAGTAATCTGCATTTAGACTCATTCTCTTGCTCTGCTAGTTCTATTTTTTAATGCTTTGGAATTGTGGAATCCGTTCATTGAGTATTTTGCTGTAAATCTTCTCTTTGGAATTTTACATTTTATATTGGCAGGCTAGAAAGTCATTAATGCCTGCGCTTGAAATATTTGTATTTTTGTATTTTAACCCACGAATCATGCATTTTTTCAAGCAAAGCTTATGGATGAACTTGCAGCAGTCCCTGATTATATTATGCTATGTTGTACACTTCTGACTAAAATGGGTATAGGTGTTACTGTATGCCATTACCAGTTATTTTAAGTGTCTTCAGTCCACTTACTAGAATAAAATTTTGCAGAGGGATAATGTTAGATGATCACAGTGAACATCAAGCTATTGCCTTATAACAGTCACTTGCTACTTTATTTCTAGGGTGTAATACTAATCGCCCTTTGGATTCTTACTGACTTTGCTTTACAGTTTCATATTATGTTATATAGTTTTTATAGATTTGCTTGCAAGTTAGATCATCCATTAACTCTTTGCACTACTCTGGGGATTCTAAGATGGCTGCACTTGGAAAAAAACAATTGTTTAGACCTCTCCCAGTGTGAAAAAGAAGAGAAGTGTAAAAAGCCATTTAAGCTAATTGTTTAGACAAAATTCATTTACTGGCTTGCCACAACACTGCCTGGATGTCAGTAAAAAATAAATCTGAAGAAAGTAAGAGAAAATCAACTAGAAAAGAAGAATAAAAATATCTGGTGGGGAACAGCCTTGTAGCTGTCCAGCAAAAAAGCAGTGCAAGTTTTAGCTTTGGTACAGGAGGTGGCTTCCAGTAATTTAGAAGAAAAAAATAAATCAAATGCATTCAGAGGTGGTTAAAATAAAAGGGCACTGCAGGAATACATAGAATCAAATGGCAAAAGTCTGGAAAGAATATAAGAACCTTTACATAGCTATTCGGATAACCAGATAAAACTACAGAAATCAAAGACTGAAATGAAGGAAAGACTGGCAGAATATAAGACTTTTCAAGAAGAACTGTTTCAAAAAATGGTAGAGTTAGAATAGAAAGCACAAAGAGAAAATCTGAGCTTTTCTGGTATACCAGAGAAAATTATGAAAGTACATGTAAGCACCTAGACTAGTATTCCACAGCATGATTTGTTAGTTGAATGGGCACACCATGTGTATGCTCTAAATTTAACCATTAGAAAGAAATCAAGACCTGTATTAGCAAATATGCAGTTATACCAGCAGAAAGAACTAATTCTGACAAAATTCTGGAAGAAGGGAAAAATCTTAAAAACTGGGGACACCAGAGTGTTTGTGAGAAATGATTACTGACTTACTCCAGGCAGACGAGAAGCATGTTTATCCCTGCAATCAAGGAATGTTGAGATGCATGTCTGTGATTCAAGTTGCTATATCCAACTGTCTTTAGAATATTTTTTCCTGCAGGATGAAAAATAGTTTTGGATGCAGAACAGGCTGAGGAAGAAATAAAAAAAAAAGATTACCCAAGAAACAGTGAGCCAGCATGGTGAAGGGACTGCTGCTTCTCATTCTTCTGACAATAACAAAGCTCATAAAGAAAGAGAGAGAGAGAGTATAAAAAAAAAAAAAACAGGATTTGACTAAAAAATCAGGGGTACTTTAGAACTGTTGGGTGGTCAAGGCAATTAGGGTTTGGTGTTGGTATCATGGTTAAGGTGTTTACTTCATAAACACAAAGGACAGGACAGTGTTTGATTCTCATGTTTGGAAGGGAAATTGGATAGGTTTAAAATGTTCTACAGAGGCAGTAAGCTTAGTAATTACCTATGAAAGTCAAAGTGAATTTTGTCATTTTGACTCCACAAGTGTAACCTAAATGAAATTGCATGTATCAGACTCAATACTGAGATGACAATTACACATACAGATTACGTATAGCTCATGCAACATACATAACATTAACTTTAAGTTAGACTGTTATTTCACTAGATAATATTATAAATTACTATGTGTACAGTTTTTAGCAGCTGAGTGATTGATTGTTGCACATTTATTTATTGCATACTTATTTTCTGATATACTAGAATACCTAGCAGATAAATATTGCACTTGATTGACATTGTAAACAGACAACTATAAGCAAGTATCTTGTAATTACTATTGCACTATAATGGTTTGGCCTACACAAAACCTTGTCAATGACTAACATTCCTGAAATTGCTTCCAGAGTTCAAGAACCTAGAAGAAACTGTTCCTAAACCTGGTTATTTTACAGTGCACGCTGCAGTATCGTCTGCCAAATGACAAGCTTGTAAGCAGACCATAGGCAGGGTGTGTAGGGTCACTGGCTATTTTCATGGTCTTGTTGTAGCAACATATCATATATAGACCATGTATCACTGGGAAGTTGGAGCCTGTTATTCTCTCAGTGACCTTCACCACCCTCTGTAGGGCTTTTTGATCTGCAACTGAACAGCCCCCATACCACACCATGAAATTGCTCTTTAGGATGCTGTCTATGGCCTCCCTCTAGAAGGTGATAAGGATGGAGGGTGGTAGATTAGCTTTCCTTAATCTCTGCAGAAAATTCAGGCATTAGTGGGCTTTCTTGACTATGTGACTGGTGTTTAGTGACCAGGATAAGTCCTCCACATTGTGGACTCCCAGGAATTTTGTGCTACTTACTATTTCCACCCTCTCTCCATTAATCATGAGTGGAGAGTAAGCTGGATGGGTTCTCCTGAAGTCTGTTATGATCTCCTTGGTTTTGGTGATGTTGAGATCAAGGTTATACCTAGCACACCAATCAGTCAGTAGATTCCCTTCTTCCCTGTATGCTCCTTCAGCTTCATTACTGATGAGGCCCACGACTGTGTTGTCATCTGCAAACCTGATGATGTGATTGGTATTAAAACTGTCCATACAGTCGTGAGTTAGTATGGTAAAGAATAGTGGAATCACACATCTCATGCCATTGCAGAAGCCACCATCTGTTTACATTTGTTTGTTCAAAGCTGCAGTGAGTTAGGCCTTCTGCCATTGCTCTGCTGTTTTCCAAAAACCTACTGTGAGTCTACACAAGATAAGTGCTTATTTTCAACTGTTTTCTTCACTTCTGATTAACTAAAACAATATTTCCTGCATATCTGTTTAAACAGTGCAACTGTATTTTAGGCTTAGTAAACTGAATCCTTATCTCTGTTCTGATCTCTGTCTCCTTTTTGTTTCCCACCCACCCAACTGTTTTTATGGCCTTAAAGCTTGGTGGCTTTTGAGTTGCCGCCTCTGCTATAAATTTGATATTGGGTACTCCTCCCAGTCCCATTGCATCTTTAGCTTCTTAATCTTGAATTATTTCTGTTTCCTCACTTTCTACGTAAACAAAAACAAAAAACTGTGCCTCTTCCTACATTATTTTGTTGCTTGTGCTTAGGTGTTAAACTGTGTTTATTCTGCCACATTGTTACTGCTTGTCGGTAGCCTGATTAAATTGATAAAAGTATTCTTCTGAATTGCTGCTTTATTTGAACTGTTTTTTACTGTTGTGATTGTGATCTTCTGTACTTTGAATTTCTGATGCTCCTGCATTTTGTAGCATAGGCTGGATTCAGATTTCCTGAATCTGGACTGCTTTATATCACTTGAGCACTAAAACCAGTTCTTCACTGAGATACTGAAAGATCTGAGGCATCTGTTGCTCCCAACTAACTTTAAGTGCCTGTTTTTGCTCTTGTATAGCACTTTTAATTGTATTTGCATTCTACAGTCTGTTTGAATTGTATAAACTGACTGTTTTTTTTGCCACATTTTACTGTAAACTTTACTAGTTCAGCTGTAGCATTGCCCACTTCCAGATTTGCTGTTTCTGAGTCTGTTTTGTAACTTCTGAGCATCAACTTCAGGCCATCTTTGTTGGAGAGGACCCTTCTGCACCCTTGTGGGAAGAAAGTGCTGTCTTGGTCCCATCTGGTCAAGGGTGACTGGACTAGAGCTCAGACACAGCGTCCTTATTGGCTAGTTATTTCTTGTTTTATTTAAGGCCAACATTTGTGCTTCTTTGTGTGTAGTGCACCAACACGCACTGCCACATAACGGTGGTTACCATTGGTGATTATAGATGCAAAGTTTTGCTTGTTAAATTTTCCCTTAACACATTGCTTGTGGTCCTTCAGAGGTTTTCCATGGCCCTGCTCTACTGTCAGATGGAACACTAAGCCTAGCCTCTGAGGTACTACCAACAAACCTCTCACACACTAGCCATTCCTAAATGTGACCTCCTTTCCTGACCATATAAATTTACCTAGCATTATGGACAGACAATTTCCCACAGTTTCTCCAGCCAGCTGGGCATCCTGAGACAGTGTAGCAACTGTCTCATGTTCAGCGACAACCCTCTACCCATTAGTCCACACAAACGCAACATCTGAGAGTTGCAACTATATTAACAACCTTGAATCCATACTCTTCTGCATACCAGTCAGTATATATGACAATGAGAGGGTTGTCAGCATGCATACCTCACCTCTTAATTCATTCAAACCCAGAACACACATACCTACATATGCGGAAGTTCTCATCAGAAACATACCTAAACACCAGAGACCTCCCAAACACAAACACAAGCACACTATATATAATACTTCCTGTGCAGAACACAATACACATAATAGCTGTCGCACCAATGTCTCACCTATCAAGCCTTTAAGGAAAAACACAAATCCAAACATATTAGTCATAGGTGATTCGGTCATGAAACACACAGATGTCCCTCTCACATGGATGGATAAGGAGAAAGTCACTGTCAGCCGCCAGGCTCCACCATATTACACCTGCACTCAAGTCTCTCAACAACAGGTACTGTTATGACTCTGTCATAGTCCATGTTGGTGTGAAAGACTTGAGATATACATCTCTGAACTATATGAAGAGATATAGGACTGAGTTCTCTGATTATGTGTCTCAGGCAGGTATGCCCCTAGCCTTAAAAATCATTTTACCTTCACCTAGGATGATGCCTCAATACAAACAGAAAATTACTGACTTCAATAATTGGCCTAGTTTCTGGTATCATTCTTAAGGGATACAGTATCTGCCAGACTGGGATGACATGATCGACAGACCAGGATGCTTTGCCAGAGATGGTCATCTGTCACTCTTGGGATTTCAGCTACTGTCTAAGGCTCTTGCCACTCCCATAGTGCCTCAATGACAAAATTCTTAGTGTAAAAACTCCATCTAAAAACAACCTCAAGGTTATGCTGGTAAACACTAGGAGTCTTAACATGAAACTGCACTCAGTGGCATCAGTCCTCACCTTAAAAGACTTAGACATCTGTGCAGTCACAGAGACCTGGTTCAAGTCTGTAGAGAGCCCTCCAGCCATACCGGCTACACCTCCTTCCATGCATTCAGACCACAAACTGAAGGCATGAAAACTAAAGGAGGTGGTGTATTAATATTCATTAAAGATAAATACACCTCTAGATTGGTTAGACAACATGATTCCCTGGAGACACTTCAGGTGCAACTAACTGTTGGTAGGACACCTATTCAAGTCATTGCCAGCTACAGGACCTCCTCCATGAATCAGGGCATCCACTCTGCCTATTTAGACCTACCTGAGTCTATCAAGATACATCTGAACACCCTCGTTTTGGGTGACTTTAACTACCCACCAGGGACGTCGGGAGGCATACGCACTGTACTGATTTCAGTACAACTTTTTTAGAAGAGGAGGTAGCTTTTTGAAAAAAAAAAAAAGTACGTACATATTTCTTCCTTTTTAAAGGGTATCGGCTCCTTTAAGGATACCAGCCAGTCGGAAGTGAGCTCAAGTCATGTCCGGCTGGCTGCGAGCAGGAAATGTGCAGTAGTGAGCAAGCGAGTGGAAGAAGACAATCACAAATGGATTATCACTGCAAAGAACTGTAGTTGGACTTTCACTGTGAGCAGGAAATGTAGTTGGACTTTGAAGGCAATCACAAACAGATTATCAGGTAAGAGAGTGTGTGTACAGATTTGTGTGTTGGACGGCAATCACAAACAGATTTGAGAGAGTGTATGTAATGAGCGAGATTGGAAGGCAATCGTGTGTGTATGTGAGATTGGAATTTGGAAGGCAAGTGTGTGTGTTTGTATGTGTGTGTGTGTGTGTGTGTGTGTGTGTGTGTGTGTGTGTGTGTGTGTGTGTGTGTGTGTGTGTGTGTGAGATTGGAAGGCAAGTGTGTGTGTGTGAGATTGGAAGGCAAGTGTGTGTGTGTGTGTGTGATTGGAAGGCAAGTGTGTGTGTGATTGGAAGGCAAGTGTGTGTGATTGGAAGGCAAGTATGTGAGATTGGAAGGCAAGTGTGTGTGTGTGTGTGTGTGTGTGTGTGTGTGTGTGTGTGTGTGTGTGTGTGTGTGTGTGTGTGTGTGTGTGTGTGTGTGTGTGTGTGTGTGTGTGTGTGTATGATTGGAAGGCAAGTGTGTGTATGATTGGAAGGCAAGTGTGTGTGTGATTGGAAGGCAAGTGTGTGTGTGATTGGAAGGCAAGTGTGTGAGATTGGAAGGCAAGTGTGTGGGATTGGAAGGCAAGTGTGTGTGTGTGTGATTGGAAGGCAAGTGTGTGTGTGTGTGTGTGTGTGTGTGTGTGTGTGTGTGTGTGTGTGTGTGTGTGTGTGTGTGTGTGTGTGATTGGAAGGCAAGTGTGTGTGATTGGAAGGCAAGTGTGTGTGTGATTGGAAGGCAAGTATGTGAGATTGGAAGGCAAGTGTGTGTGTGTGTGTGTGTGTGTGTGTGTGTGTGTGTGATTGGAAGGCAAGTTTGTGTGTGATTAGAAGGCAAGTGTGTGTGATTGGAAGGCAAGTGTGTGTGTGTGACTGGAAGGCAAGTGTGTGTGTGTGATTGGAAGGCAAGTGTGTGTGTGTGTGTGTGTGTGTGTGTGTGTGTGTGTGTGTGTGTGTGTGTGTGTGTGTGTGTGTTTGTGTGTGAAGCCCCCACATAATACACCTGCTGGCTATAGGTGTTCAGGCTCAAACCCTGTACCTTTGCTTCAGGGTAAGAAGAGCCTAACGTCCCTAACCACCACCATTTCTGAACTTTGTTCAGATTTGCTTTTCTAATGGTTGTGAGCTATGGTGAGAAGTGAGAATTGAAGTTGTATTTCCCCCATTATTGTTTTTCTTTGTCCAGGTTTTTGTGCTAAGGTGTGAAGTGAGAACTGAATTTGTATTCCCCTCATGATTGGCTTTATTTGTCCAGATGTTTTGTGCTAAGAGGTTGAGAGGTATCTAAATGATAGCCATTAAGTTTGTCTTCCTATTTTTCAAATTGCTGATTTAGCATAGTGGTATGTTGCACTGAGTATAGTGTATATGATTCTGGGTTCAGGACATGCATGGTGATAACACAGCATTTTATTCTAGCAGCTTTCCAAAATTATACAAGCAATGTTTAAAATGTGTCCCTGGTTTTTGGGCTTTTGCCCCCCCCCCAATAAATGTTGGCTTTTTCCAGATTTCTTGTGTTGCAAAGTTCAGAGATACAGCTGAGTGTCAACATTTTACAAGGAGCTGAGTGCTGTAGGGGAACTAAAGTTTAGTGCTGCTTATGCTGAGTCTGCTTGTACTGTTAATAGAACAACAGGTAGTGTACTTGCTTTTGATGCAGAAGGCTGTGGGTTCTTCTCCCACAGGAGGTAGATGCATTGCTGATAATGTACTGTCTTATAAAAGGGGGTGGATGCTGTAGTCCGTTTTGATGAAGATATCTAGTAGTAACTATGAACCTGTTATCAGTTTGCCATCCATTCCCTATTGCAATATTACTATCGTATCATTGTTTTTAATGCAACATATGCAATGTATTCCTCAAGGGCAACAGGCAGTTTATTTGTAGATGAAACCATGAAATATAAATTTGTTTGCTAGCAGCAGCCTCTTCATTAGTTACAGATTTCTTTAATGCGGAATTATGTAGATGGCTTTTACTAGTTCAGCGATTGTGCATATTTACTGATACTGGTGGACTGTAGAAGTTTGAGTAGACTTTTATGATGGAAATGTTATGAATTGGGCTGTTTTTGTCATTATTGGTGCATGCATTTTGTTTCATTGTTTACTGGAAAAATGTTCAAAACAATAAATTTAAAACGCTCTCTAACAACTATACTGTATTGTACAAGGAATATAATTTAATACAATCAGGAAGGTGTATCAAAGAGCACGTGTATGTTTCATGTGCAAGGGGCCTATGATTTGAAAATAGCCCAAAGTTCATCTTTATCTGCCACTGGCAAAATGTATTTACTTTGAATGTGGGTTTCAATGCTGTTTCAATGAATGTGAGTTTCAATTAATGTGAGTTTCAAGGGTAGAGAAGTTTTAATGCTAAGTCTAGTTTCATTGTGAGACTGCATTGCTTTGTTTAGCAGATATTTATTGGTGTTCGTGCTGTAAAATGCAAAATAAAACTTTTCTGGCAAATCATTTCGGAATGAAGTCACTAAATAATGACCAACGTTTAAGTTTCAGATGTCATAATCTTCAGAAAAATGCATGCTAAAGCAAGACCTGATATTCTATCAACTGTCTTAAGTTTATACAAGATGAATTTTTAGTAGTGTTTGTATGTTCCCCCAATATATTTGGCCTTGTCCAGATTTCCTGCATTAAGAGGTTGAGAGGTATGTGCAAATAAATCACTTTATGGAATTAGGAATATCCAAACCTCTCAACTGTCCCCAGTTTTGGCTCAAAATGTTGCTCTCCCCCTAATAATCTCTCCGCAAAATAGCAATTTTGGAAGAAAACGTGCAGGGTTTACTTTTATAAATAACTGTAATGATCAGAGTTATACATTACTTTTATTTCAGAAATGCGTGTAGATTAATTTTGTCAGCCGCTCAAGTTAAAACTGTGCTCATATTAAAATGGTGTCCCTTCTTTGACAGGTTCCCAGCTGTATTGCCTGGCCATCCTCTACCCCAACTACCATGCTGCATTTTTCAAAGAACTGACTTTCAGGTTCATTTTCAATTCAAGGAACCGAGTTTGAGTGAATTTATATTATATTACTGAAGAGGCATTACAGAGAATGCCTCTTCATCGACACTAAGAGCGAACCATGAATTACGAGAATGGCCGTAGCTTGGCTGGGGAGGGGGGTAGCAGTTTGAGAGCTGTGAGTACAAATTTGAAAATCCTAGCTACACCCCTGCTACCCACCCATTGACTGGGTAAATTACTTGTGCTCTAACTCACTTGCCCAAAAGTTCCTCAACTTTTTTAACTCCAGTGCTCTGGACCAGCTGGTTGACACCCCCACAAAGGGTGGTGCCAACATCCTGGATCTGGTTCTTACCAATATGGGGAACCACTGTAGCACCCCCACTTCAAAGTCTTCCCTAGTGAGATCTAACAACAAATCAGTCTTGTTTGAAGTAACTATCACACCTGAACCCCCAGCAGCAAATAAACTAAAAAACTTTGGGTTACTCACTCTAAAAACCTTAACTTGGTAGGTGACATTAATAGAAACTGCTGAAGGGATAGATTTGTCTCCCAGAAGTTACCACACCTTTAGAATGGACTCCCACTTCATGTAAAGCAGACCACCTCATTGTCCCTCTTCAAAGGCAATCTGGACGATTGGATGGGTAACCGTAAATTCACTCTGGGGGTTCCACCTGTGTCTCTTGGACAGGGACAATTGATTCTGATAGGTAAAATAAGGGTAGAGCTTGGCTGGACTTGTAAGGGCCCTAGGGCCATTAACCTAGTAACTTTCCATGATCCTATCATCCTATGATCCTATGTACCTTCCACTGGTTTTGCATTGGATGATGTCTCTGACAGATACCAGTAACAAATGGGTCAGCCTCTGTCATTTTCAAAAGTGTCATGCCAGGGGATGGTTAAGCAGATTCATAGGTGCATCTGCATCAGAACATTGGCCGTGCATTCAGAAGAGCTGCCATGACATGTGATGTGTCAGGGACTATCACCAGCACTACTGGCAAATTAATTTCATGGGACATTGCACATGCCCAACAGTCACCAACATGTGCACTGGAATGTGTGAACTGTGCTATAAACAGGAATATGCAAGTAGTAAGGTGATGACAGGAAGCTGTACTAGTCCAGAATCTTAGACAAATTTCTTCTGCCCAATTGACTGGCCCTGAACTGCAAAGAATCACTATCTTCCTTGGCACTCTTCTGCCAGTGATGTTGAGTACATGACTACATCATAAATGCCTCAGCATGAGCTCATTACAGTGGCTGCTCCCTGCTGACCCAGACAATGTACACTAGGTTGGGACTATGGTCTCTTAGTGTGATAGAATGATCACGAAGCCTGACTTGCAAATTTTCACTCATGGGTAGAAGCCTTGTCACCACTTTGTGTCCATACCATAGCTTCTAATGTGGACACAGTTCAGCTTGGTACTGACCTACTGATGGGCAGCTAAGGACATGTGACAGACCACCCACTAAGCAGGCCAGTTTCCAATGGACAGGCGGTGGCAGGGGTACATTTCTGTATCATCTGCAAAGGTGCCTATATATAGCATGTCAACAAATATCAGTGTGTAGAGGTACTCTGTCATTGTTCAAGCTCTGAGGCCAGCATGCATACAGAATGCACAACATCCATGCACACACAGTGAACAATAGGCATGTGATCCCTATCTCTTCCAGGTTGGTTCACTGCTAGGGTAATGATAATATTTTCATAGTCTGAACCTTAGCCTAGCACAAATACATTACTTTGTTTAATAATGTGTGCTTGCTTTCATAGTTTATCTAGCAAGATTTGCACTGTGAGTACCCTTTCCAAATATGATCAAGTCTATACTTATGTGCACCAAACATGTTACAGTGGACAGCACACAAGCATGCATACAAACTAAGGCATATCTGCATACCTGTTTGAGCACAGAGTTGTATGAGCAAAGCCACAATTTGTTGAGCAACAGCTTGACATCCTTCACTAGCTCACTGTAGTCTGGCAGCATTATTGCCCCAGTGTGCACATCTGGTGAATGTCTCAGCTCTGATCACACTGCAGCCACTGACATGGTGTCTGCAATCAAATTGTGCAACACATAATGTGCCACAGCTATGGTGGATGCTTTACATGATGCATATTATGGTGCACCCCAGAGACATCCAGGCAGTAGAACTGCATTTAAGGATGGGCAAACACCTGCTCCATGATGTTCCAGGCTCGCTGCTCTGGCATTCTGCATATCTTCTCTGCCTGGTTTCCAGGCCTTTGAACTGGTGTAAGCAGCCAAGGCTGAAGTAAGTACACTGCATCCTCGAACAGGTGGTCATGTGATGTGATGTGCTGCCACTCTGAAAGGTATGCTATAGGTCACACACACACACACACACACACACACACACACACACACACACACACACACAAACAAATGCATCAGATAGTGGCCAGTGTGAGTGATGTGAGGACGCTGGGAATAATCAGATGATGGCCACTGGTGATGATGTGAGGATGCTGGCAATAAATGCTCAAGCTATGACCACAATGTTCACATACAACACTGCACATTAAACGAAATGACAAGAAAATATGCTTCACTTTTTCAAACTGCATCATTACTTTGACAGGATTCTTTTCTTTTTAAAAATAATCTTTATTGCCTAAGAGAAAAGAACATGAACACCAGTGTTAAATGTAGAAATTGTGCAGCTTATAAAAACCTTACATTTGATATCCCAGCCACACCCACCTAAGAGTAATGACAAAAGAAGACTAAAGAAAAAGAAAAGTCATCAATAACTTACATAATAATGTTACAAATAGTTATAAGTATATTAAAATATGAAAGAATATTAATTCCATTCTATAAAATCCAAATCTTTATGAGACAAGCTGCAGAGGTTATTAAAATGTGCTAATAACACTGAGTTACTGTCATTATGAATCGACTTCCATGTTTTAAAGCAAAAAGTTACCATGGCTGCAACAGCCATTTTAATCCAACGCCAAGCTGTAAGCGAAAGCCAATAACCTGGGGCTGAAACTGCCAGCAGCTGCCCATTCCACTACCCTAATAAATTTATCCCATATTCTTCTAACTGAGTCACATCAGATCCTTTTTTTCAGTAAGCATAAATAATCAGTGTGTCAAGCTTGATTTTTTTTTAGTAGTTGAAATTAGCTCACTGTATCATGTCTTGTATCCATGCAGGTCTGCCTTTCTAAGTTTAGATGCATGTAGTCATCAGGAAAACTATCTTCTTGTAGCAGGAAGAGTCAGTAATTTTTGTTGCCCTAGGAAGTACATTAGTGACATAGTAGTCCTGTCAGGAATAATCTTCCACTCGAAAAGAATGAAGAGCTTTCATAGCTGTGGAACAAAAAGTGATTTTCTGATCAGTTATGATATTCAAGAAAAAAACTGAGCTGAAAAAATACGCAAACTACAGAAGTTATTTGACAACAAAAACTGTAAATACTTCCACAAATGTTAGTTTAAAGAAAGGCATCAAATTTGAAATTATTCATTGGGAACATTATAAATACACAGTAGGGTCTCATACTTCAGAGGCTTCACAGCTCAAAGGCTGTTTTAGTTAATCCATTAAGTGGTTACTTTCACTGGGCTGACTGAGAAAGTATAGTGTTGCACTAGTGGCTGTACGCTCTTCACCACATGATGCTGTATTGTTAAACTGCAGCTATCTGCACAACTTCCAATCCTAATATCTTACTCAGTTGTACTAAAAGAAGTATACTGGCCATGTGTAAGAGAAATTATATGATGGGTATTTTCTTACTTCCAGATGAGGTATTGTCATTTAACAGATAACAGCCAGCAAAAATAAACACTTGTGGCATCAGTGTCTAATTGCCAGCCTAAATTTATAAATGTCATATTACCTTTCCACTCATGAGACATTTGAAATATTAACAATTTCCGCTAGGAATATGCAACCTAGAGCGTCTGCAAAAACACTCTGTAGACATTGATCCCTCATAATATTGTTTACTTTCTACCGTTTGTGATATTTGCACTGCTCAGAATTCAGGACCTTATAGTAAGTTATCATTTAGAATTAAAACAATCAGTTTAAGGATTCAGAGCTACACTGTAGAATAAGGCCAGTGATGCTAGTGTGTACTTCTAATGGCGACGTTTCCTGCTATGGGGTCTCTGCTTTGTATGCCTTCATTATTAGACTTTACTATATAATACTATTATAGATACTTATTATTAATGACTAACTCAAATACAGATGTGACTGAACCTGCATTACAGCATTTGATATGTAGAACTGTAGCCTAACTAGCTAAATACTTTTGTTGTAAAGTAACAGTAAAAAAGTAAAGCTGGACAAATTGAGGAACATGCATGTTAGCACAAAAAAACACTAGGATGAATAATAATCGCTAAACTGCCTCAAGTGATATTAGAGAATGCACTGGTGAGCAGAAACACATACTACAAATGTGAAAAACAGTTTTCATACTAGTAACAGGCTTTTTTCTGCAAAGTAGAAAATGTGACAGCAGATGAACAAACTGTCAAACAGAAGCAAACAGATGGTATGATGTACAAGCTGATAAGCTAATAAAAAGGTAGAAGAGTTCTGGTATTTTAACCACGGCCGGCCTTAGGCATAGGCGAACTAGGCGACTGCCAAGGGCACTGTACAGGCCGGCTTTGAAAAGGGTGCAATTTTTATTTATCTATTTATTTATTTATTAGTTAGCATACCTTTTGATCTCTTCTCGGCACCCTGTTCAAGGGCTCCTGAACCATTGGGAGAGGGGGAGGGCGAGTGCCCTCCCACTTACAGTTGCAGATTGGCCAGGAGGCTTTAACATCACAGCATGCGTGATACAAGAGTCTTCTCCTTTATGTGTGCATCATGACGATAGCGTGGATTTAAATACGTTCTGAAGTTCCGCGCGGAATTTAAGCCAGCAGTTATTTTAAGCGATGAGTTAAGTCCATGTGTTTGCATGTGGCCGTTTGGTTTAGAAATAAGGTAAGTGTGTGTGTGTGTGTGTGTGTGTGTGTGTGTGTGTGTGTGTGTGTGTGTGTGTGTGTGTGTGTGTGTGTGTGTGTGTGTGTATGTAATTTAAATTGTTTGTTTGTGTATGAGAGAGTGTGTGTGTGTAATGAATTCACATCTTTAAAAATGGCACTGTTTCTTTATGCATCTGCATTGCATATAGATGTTGATACAGTAAATTCATCAACTATTTCTTCATTTTCTCAACATTGAGCTAGCACTTTTCCTTATGTTTTGCTAAGTTAACCACGTCCTCAGTATTGTATAACGCACATGGAAGTTTTTTTTTTATTTCACAATGTACCTATTTATAGTGATATCCACCCTTTGCTTATGCATATTATCAAGTCTTTTATTTTTTGTAACCATCAGCACTGCAATTTCTTGTTTATGTTACATGTTTGGTGTGGGTAATCAATTGACAAGATCTTTGAAACAGTCCACTTGCAAGTTTAACAAACAGAAAAGAATTGCGTTACTTTGTCTGTATAAGTGCATTTATTTATTTATTTGCATTAAAGTTAAAATGAACTGTTTCTGTGGTTTATACACAGCTGATTACCTCAGTATAGCTGATAAACTATCTAGTATTGTTGTTTCAGACCAAGATAAAGTGTGCCCCTTAAATTCAGACAGAGTAAGACTACAGTCTTACAACTGGCTGACACCTGGATTAAGATGATGTTACTGGCTAAAGGCAAAGCTATAGAAGTCAAAACAGTATTCCTACTCTTCAGGCGAAGAAGAACCTTTTTTTCCTTCAGAAATAAATTCTGTGACAAAAGGGCAGGCATGTTATGGTGAGCTGGATTCAAGTAGCTGTCTGTAGTGACAGACTTGTCTGTGATTGGAGGAAGGAGCAGCACATCACTGCAGTTTCTGGGTTTGAGGGGGTCACAAAAGTATAATAAAAGCACATTCTAATGGAGACCTGCAGGGCTGTTTGTAGGCCTTTAACAACAAGGATTTGATAGGTCTTGCCAAAGTAAAGAAAATACATGCAGGTATACGGATATCAGTGCTGTCTGTGTGCAAGGTACTGTACTTTCTAGGGACAAGTGGACTAGGCATGGCAATGAAAACATTTTCTTTTAAGATCAGTCTGCAGAGACTTAACCCGGCAGCAAAATAATTTCATAAAAATCTAAACCTGTCCTGAGTGAAAGATACCAAGATGAAATGTAAAGTAAAGCCCTTCACCCAGCCATCTGAGACAACATTTTCAAAATTTGGTTCAATGATGCATTAAATCCTGCACAAAATAGTGATAATTTTCCCATGCAACACAGAATGCAATATTTTGACTGCTGGTTTGTCATTTGTGGTTTTCACATTTGACAGATTTCAGAAAGATAATTTACAAAACTATTGGCAAGGTCCAAGAAATCAAGCTCAGATGAACCAGAACCAAGTTTACTCAGTTTAGAAGAAGCTGATCTCATTAAATCTTCTTTTATCCTTAATGCTGGAAAATGGAATATAATCTGGGGATCCAAGAAAAATGGTTTCCTGCTGAATTTGCCAAGACCAGCATCTTGAATGGCGGCTGTAACTGCAAAAAGTGGAATTTTTAAACTGGTGTTTTTTTACATGTAGCTGTGCACCCTGCCTTTTTTCTGATGATATATAATTGCTATGTGTATAAGGGAACCCAGTTATTCTGTATTGCAGCAGCTGAACAATATTAGGCTATCTTCTTTACGTTTTGCTTTTAATGTAAGTCTTGAGACAATACTGTTTTGATAAGCACATGCTTTGTTTATGAACAATTATTAGCAAAGATGAATGAGTTTAAACATGAGAGATGAGACAGAATTAAGATTCATACCAGTATGAAGCAACATTTCTTCATACCTTTACAATCAGCATATGCTTGTGAAACTAGGTTTGTGTTATGCAGTTCTGTTTGCTGATTAAATAAGTTTATATGGAACAGCAGCAACCCCCTTAGAGTGCAGTCAAATCATGTAAAGCTTCAACAGGTTCAGGTGATGTACAGTATGGTTCTTTTTAATTTAGAAGTGATTACCAGTGCATGACAGCATAATGGATAAGAATATTACCAGGCAATGGTGCCAGTTAATTTGTAAAACTCTTAACTAAACTTAAGTCCACCAGATTAGCAGCAGACAACCTCCCAAGTGAATACCTACAAATTGCAGCTGATGCTTTGGCCTACCCAGTATCTATCTTGATTATCCGATCTCTGTCAGAAAATTACATTCCCACACTGTGGAAAGTATCACATATAATTCCCCTCCACAAAGGCGGACCCTCCGCAGAACTAACCAATTACTGCCCCATAGCTATTCTCTCTCCACTCTCCAAAATACTAGAGATGCATATACTCTCAGGTCTCAGACTACCTCCTTACTAACAACCTCCTTTCCAATACTCAGCATGGTTTCCGATCAAACCATAGCACCACCACTGCCTTACTCTCCTTTACTAACACTATCTTTCAGCATAAAAACAATGGCTATCTCTCCTCTGCTACTTTCCTAGACCTATTTAAAGCATTTGACATGGTCCCACACAAACAACTTATCTCTGTCCTCAATAACCTATCCTTCTCACAATCAGTCACCAACTGGTTTCAGAGTTACCTGTCTGACCGCCAACAATCCGTTGTATGGCAGAATGATATATCTGCAATCTAAACAGCTATAAGCTAAAAACACAGCATCACTGGGACCGGATGGTGTCCCCGGCTGTGTGCTACATGAACTCAATGAAGAACTAAACCCGCACATAAGGCAGCTGTTTAATCTTAGCCATACCACAGGACATGTGCCCAAGGAGTGGCGTACGGCAACTGTGGTCCCACTCCACAAAGGCGGTGCCTCTACGGACCCTGGTAATTACCGCCCCATAAGCTTAACAAGCCTGGTCTGCAAAGCTATGGAGAGGATCATAATGGAACTCATAAACAAGGACAAAGGGGACTTGCAGACCTTGGACCCAACCCAGTTTGGCTTTGTCAAGGGCAGATCTTGCCTTTTGAACTTGGTCGACTTCTTCAAAACAGTTACCAAGGCCATTGATGAGGGAAAGGCAGTCCATACAGCCTACCTTGACCTTGCAAAAGCTTTCAACACAATACCCCACTCGGGTATCATAGAGAAACTTACCAGCTTAAATGTAAACCCATATGTCACAAGATGGGTTGCAAACTGGCTAAAGGACAGAACCCACAGGGTAAGAGTTGCTGGAGCCATGTCAGACTCCAAGCCGGTTACAAGTGGTGTTCCACAGGGCTCAGTCCTTGGCCCCCTATTGTTCGGCATCTACTTCTCAGAAGTACAGGCAAACAAAGGAGGACTATGGCTGACAAAGTTTGCGGATGACTGCAAACTGGGTGCCATAGTGGATAGTACATCGGACACAGACATCCTTCAGAGGGGTCTCACAGAAACTGATAGCTGGTGCCAGAGCCATGGCCTGAAGTTAAATGCAAAAAAGTGTATAGTCATACCCTTCGGGAAAAACAAGGTAACCCCAAGCTACCATATAGATGGCAACCCACTAAGCACAGAAGAGGTTATCAGGGACCTGGGTACCCAGGTTGACAGTGGCCTCTCGTTTGACACTCATGTTGCTAAAGTGGTTCGAAAGACCTTCTACATTGCCCATCTGATCATGAAGGGATTCACATCCAGATCAAGTGAGGTCATTGTTCCCCTGTACTCTTCACTTATCAAACCAATGATCGAGTACAATGCCCCATTCGGAATGTATCTCACCCGACACCTGCAGCAATTGGAGAGACCCCAAAAGTTCCTCACCGAAAGGATAAAGGGACTCCAAAACCTGTCATATACTGCCAGACTGAAGAAACTCCAACTCTATTCAGTTGCATACCGTCTGCTCAGAGGTGACCTGTGCCTGACATACAAGGCCATGACCAACCCGGAATTAATGGACATGCTCCACCTCAAAAAATCCAAATCCACCAGAACCACTAGAGCAAGTGACTTAAACCTTAGCACGGATATAAATAGGATGTGCTGGAGGGATGGATTTATCACCCAGAGACTCCCCATGCTGTGGAATAAAATCCCGGTCCATGTGAGGCAGAGCACCTCGCTGGCTCTGTTCAAGAGAAATCTTGACCGGTGGATGGGAGATCGTAGGTTTACCCCGGGAATCATCTCTGTGTCACTGCTGGACAGAGGCACAACAAACTAATGGGCACATTATTTCTAACATAAGGGGTGGCGTAAGCCACATAACTTTGGGCTAGGCTTATAAATGCCTTAGGGCAGATAGCCTAGTATAAACCTATGAACCTATGAACATATCTCCTCAACTACCTGTCTCCATAGGGGTTCGCCAAGGATCCATCCTTGGACCCCTACTCTTCTCTGTTTTCACCAATAATCTAGCCTCTGCCACCAAACATGGCACACTCATACAATATGTAGATGACTCAACCATCATCTGCTCAGCCCAGTCCCTACCCAAACTGCAAAAAGTCACACAGGAAGCCTTTTCCTCTGTTGAAACTTGGTTATCCGATGCCCAATTAATACTCAACCCAAACAAAACTAAACTACTCATCTTCCAACCCACCAAACATACTTAAAACAACTCTCACTTTAACATCACAGCAAAAGACAACACCACTATATACCCAACTGAACACACCAAATTGCTAGGAGTGGAAATAGACAATAAACTAAAATTTGACATTCACATATCCTTGACCATAAAAAAAGTCCACAAAAAACTAGGATCGCTATACAGAAATAAGCAACTTCTCACCAAAGCAGCAAAGATTTCAATAACAATTTCCCACCTTATCTCCACCCTACTTTATGCCTGTCCAATATATACCAACCTAAGACAATGCGATCTAAACAAGCTAGAGACCTGCTACAGCAAAATTGCCAAATTTGCCACAGGGGCATCCTACCGTAGTCACCACTGTCTCTCACTTGCTGAATTGGGCTGGCTTGAACTCCCTCACCTCCTTCAATGGTATCAGCTCTCACTCGCCCACAAACTAGTAAATCATCCACTAAATATCCCAGCCCTCCAGAATCTACTCCAACCCTATCGCACCACCAGACCACTAAGATCCAGCAACAAAAATCACTTGCAGATCACTAAAGCCAATAACTCTGCTGGTGAAGCACTATTCTCTTGCACCATAGCCAAATTATGGACCTCCCTTCCACCCACAATTACCTCCATACCATCATGCACCCACTTCAAAATTTTACTAAAAGCGCACCTAAAACATGCTGGCTATGCCCTTGCAACTCCCACTCTAATATCACCCTCCCCATCCAACCACTACCTTTCTTTCCACTCCACTAACTACCTTGATTATAGCAAGCTCAGATGCTCATAAGCCTAGTACTTATTATACAACAGGAACTTCTTCTTGTAACATTTGTTAATGTCTGTTATGTACTTCACAGATAAAGATTCTAGTTGTCTACTGATGTACTATGTTCTTCATCTGTAAATATGTTGTAAGTAATTGCTATATAAATTGTTAATCGCTATGTAATCCAATGCAACTACTGTCTGTTTATTTTAACTGTGGAGCTTTTCTCCCCGGGCCACCGCTGAAAATGGACCTATGTCCAGTTGGACACTCCCGGTCAACAAATATAAATAAATAAATAAATAAAATTAAAGGCTTTTGCTACTGCTATTTGTTTACTAGAGAAGCAAATTATGTGTATTTGCCATATTGTTACAATATATAGTTTAATTAAATAAACCATATTAATACCAATGTTTTATCTTTATTTTGTGTTTTAACTTTCCTGTTAAATGTACAATAATGATCCACGTGTTTTATGACCATGGCTTTAATAATATAGTGGCAGCATATGCTTTTTGAGGATTCAAAACAGCAAGCTTGTATGCAGAAGAGAAAATGGTAGCATACTTATACATTACATTATTTTTATTAAATAAACTATAATACCCATGTTTTATCAGCACAGTTTTGTGTTATGTGTTTCCTATTAAATAGTGATTCTCATGTTTTATGATCACATTTTGAAATAATATAGTAGCATATATAGACCGGCCGTGTCTCTAGCACATGCAATACCCTGCTATCTACACCTCCTAGCAGATGGATCACAAGGTGGAAGGGTGCAAAGCTTTGTAGGACCACCTCTGTAGTGGTCAGGGTTTATTATAACCTAGATATGAGATCTGAAGAGATGGCAGCCTTCTGTTACAACTGTTCCACATTTGGCCCTCAGGACGTGTGTGTATTAAATGTATTTGTTGCTCCTTTTCTTTGTTTACCTCTAATGCAGCTTAATATGTTTTAGAACAAAGAACTCTCTGCATCACTTAAAATTCTGATTTGGACTTATGTTTTTTTATTAGCCAACTGATTTAGGGCACTCTAAGATGAGACTTGCAATGTCTTTTTTTTTTTTTTTTTTTTTTTTAATTGAGTCTACTTTCTCCTCCCACCTTCTGACTTATGGAGGCCTTTCTTTGCAAGGTAATTGCAGGCTACCTGCAGGCCCCAGTTACTTTATGGGTGTATTTATCTGTTCCTAATAAAGTTTCAGTAAAGGGTGTGCTTATTCCTTTAGTTCTACTCCCACTGAAATTGTAGTATTTATGTAACAGGCACATGATTACATGCTATTGTTGTCATCTCTAGACAGGAAAATTATTAAGAACTGCAATCTGAGCACAACCTAGTAGCTGTATGATGTTCATCATATGGATCACTTGTGCAGTAGTCATAAACCTACAGAGCTTTGCACCCTTCCACCTTCAGATGCCAAGCCATTTTAAGCTGTTTCTTGCCGCAGTGCAGTTTGTGTCTTGCATGTAAAGCATCATCAGTCCAGCAGTTTGACTTGTTTTCCTAGGGCTGGCAAGTAAGTGCCCCATTTTGAAAATAGTTTTTTTTTCCTTTCCTTATTGTGGTACTTGTCCTATTTTAGTTGTGGGTTAGGGTCAGATGCCTTGCATGTATTTAGGGTATGGTCACTCTGCAAAAGATTCTACAATATTTTTGTAGAAGGCACATATCCCACAAAGACTTCTACTCTGATTGTATTTTTGTTGGGCCCCATTCACAACATTGCCTCCTGGGAGATCTATGATAATTTTAGCAAATGCCCATATGGTAATGAGCATACATTTCAACTGTCCAGATTTTTGCCTCATATTTTTGACCTATTCTTCATACAATTTGTGGTTTTCTGGCAAATCATTGAGGATTGATTTAACTAAATGTCATACATTTGAGTTTGTCTTCATGCCCTTCAGAAAATGCCTGCTAAGAAAATGGTGTTATTTTAACAACTTTCTAAGTCTACAAGAACGATATTTATAATCTGTCCCTCTTTTGCCACCCCCTCCCCCCCACTGTTTCAGGCTTTTTCCAGCGTTCTTGTACTAAGAGATTGAGAGGTATGGAGGCATGTATGTAATGCACTGCTTGCTGATTATTTGGTGCATTTTAAGGGGGTGGTAGGGGTTTTGCATTCCTGAGGGTGTCCCCTTTTGTATAAGATGCCTAGTAACTATGAACTTGTTGTCAGTTTCTCAGTTATTCCCTATTGCAATTTTACCGGCTTACCATTTTTTTTTTTTGTGTAACATAGGAAAGTAATTCTTCAAGGGCGACAGGCAGTGAACTAGTAGATGAAACACCGAAATGTAAAATTGTTTGCCAGTAACACTGTTCATTATTAAAAAATCTCTTTAATGTAGAATTATTCGGATGAACATTACTTCTGCAGAGATTGTGCTTATTGACTTGTGGATTGTAATGACAGAACTTTGAGTGGCTTTTTATAGGTTCATAGATTAGTACTAAGCTAACTGCCCTTGTGAGCCATTTTAAGCCTAGCCAATTATCCCTTGTAAGACTCAAACCCTGCACCTTGTGTTTTTAAGGCAAACACCATAACCATGTGGCCACACTCCCATCCCCTCTTAATGGTTAAAATGTTTTGAAATGGACAGGTTTGTCATTACTGGGTCATGCATTTTGTTTTATTGCTTACTGGAAAAATGTTCAAAACTTCAAATTTAAAAAACACACTAACAAGTGGTGCTTTATTATACAAGGAATGTAATTTAATACAATCAGGAAGGTGAATCAAAGAACACATACATGTATGCATGGCCCTAAAAATGTGTGCGAGGAGGCCGTTTTGAAAATAGCCCAAAGGTAAACTTAAGCCTCCACTGGCCAGATGCATTTTTTATGAATGTGGATTTTCATGCCGTTTCAATGGCAGAGAAGTTTATTGCTCATGCTAAGTCTTTTTTCGTTGTGAGACTGTATTATTTAGCAAATGTCTATGTGTGTTTGTGCTATTCAAGCTTGAGCTACTGTACACACGGAGGAGGGAGATTGCTATTCTACTTTCACTGAGCTGTAAGGTTCACTCGCCTACCCCAAAGTAAATTAAAATGTTTAGATTAACTTAAGCAACTCTTTGAAACAAGGCATGTGGGCTTCTATTTCCTGAGGACGTGACTTTTATACTAAAATATATGTGAAGGGGCAACTGATAAAGCAGGTTTATTAAAGGAAAATTCCACTGTCCTTCACTTTCAGTTTAACTGCATCACAAGGTATCTTTTCTTCATATGCATTTAAATGAAGGAAATGGCTGGAGTGGCTTTCCTGGGGAGTGACCGACCTGTGGGTGTGGCTTATAGGGGTGTTTCATGAGCACGGTATGGGTAGGGCTTAAGGGGCGCCGGAGTACTACTTCGCCTAGGGCACCAGTTCAGCTAAGGCCGGCCCTGATTTTAACTACTTATTTTAAAATGCTTTGTTTCAAACTATGCTTTGCAGAATAACATTAAACATTATTAATTGTTGTTAAAGCAAACACTAGTACAGAAAATGTGGTAACAGGAAGAACAGATCTCAGGAATACATCATGAAACATCACAGATAATGAAAAAGAAAATATCACTGCCACCTGGCCTCCAGGTGCAGAGGTACAGGATGGGACTGAACAAATAAACAAGTACTGCCAAACAAAGCTTCCTGCTATTGCATAGGCACTCAAGGTATTAGCAATATTAAGTGGGAATAATGCTGTCATGATCAGCAGCACTTTACAAATTTAACAATATATCTCAGCAATATATAAGTTACTTTTACTGGAGTCCTCTGCCTTCCAAAGAGGTTGGTACTGTTAATTAATTAAAAAAAAAATAAAAATAATTGGCTTAGAATTTGATGACCAAAAGCAGAATGTCAAATGTCATGCTATATTAACAAAAATCTATAACTGGTGGTTGAATGGTTCATAAAGACTCCAGCAGTTACTGCAGGGGATTAGGGCGTTGAGGTTCTCTAAACTGCTTCTTATACCCAAGGTATGGGGTTTGATTCTTTTTACTGGCATTTGTCTGTTATGTGACTGAGTAAGTCACTTAACCAGGCAGTGCTCCCATGTTACTCCTAAAATGGTCCAGTGAGATTACTTGATTAACAATAGTCTTAAAAAAGAGATGACATCATACCTTAATTCTTCTAATGCCCAAAGAGTAAATAAGAAAGTTATTTACTCTAAAATTTGGAGGGAAAGGGCAAAAATATAATTCCCCTTACAATTAGGGGCACAGATAGCAATGATATGTATATGAACTATTACTGGATATTAAATTCAATAACAAATGCAAACAATATATCAGGGGAGTAACAATCTGTGAAAGGAGTACATACGTAAAGTGGATGAGGAATGAAAGCAGAAAAGGACACAAGGTACTGCTATCAAAGGATCTATAAGTAAGCAAACAATATGATGAAGAGGCAAAAGAGGCAAGTGGAGTACAGGCAAGTGGAACAAGCATAACTTTTGGAAAACAATCCCTGTATGTAGACAATTAACAAACCCATTCAGTTTCATATCCCCCATGTTTTGGCCCAGCCATCAGGATGTTAGGGCAAGGCCACTGAAAGGAAACTTTAGTTATGCATTTCCTCCTCTTCCATTGACAAAAAGTCTTCATAAAAGCAATGAAAGAAACTTTCTCCTCAGGGAAACATCTCAGTAAGTTTTTATCTTTTCAGCTTCCATTTTGAAAGCAGAGTCTTCCTCTCGCAATAGAAACAAAAACTGATACAACCTGTATTTCAGTAATTTCATCTCAGAGTTTGGATGAAGTTTTCATTCCAAATAAGAAACTGTTTCCTCCCATGTTTTGACAATCCTTTGAAAGTCAGACACTAGAAATCCTACTTCTGTAAAATAGTATCTGCCTAAATAGACAAGATTTTCATCCTGCAGCCCTGTTAACAGTCTAGTTCCTTTTACATACAGCTGCCACATGGGTTGGATTGTCGCACTTGTTTGCTAATGGGTTGACTTTCTTTTTCATTTAGTCACACTGTGTGACCTTGCCTGCTTGTTTGCATTGTGAATTATTATTGACATGATGTCCTGCAGTGAAGAAAATCCTTAAGGATGTGTTTCACCTTCATTCCTCTTAGACACATATGTTTCTAATTGGAATTGTAGCTTTATTCAATAAAGAATGACAAAGACCCCTGTTTCAGTCTGTTTAAAATGAGTTTTCTGAAGTTTTTGAGGAAGCCATTAGCCAAAAATGTTTTGGAGTTACAGGCTCTTAATGCTTCTGAGACTTACACAGGATTTCGTATGGAAAAGGTGACTTCAGGTATGAGTCTTCTGTTTGTGTCCAGCATTATGACAAATGTATTCCTGCATTAACACATTCCTTCAACCTCTAAATGCAGTGAAGGGAAAGGTCATCACACCTGTGGATTCAAGGAAACACCTGTTTGCTTAAATATCTGCAATGAGAGTTCAGGCAGTCTAATCACATTTGTGTCTCTTTTTCATCTAACAAACTGGACACACCAGTAGGGAAACAGTTTTGAATTTGATTTGTAGTTGATAGGATTTTGTCAGGATCATGAGAAAGCAGGTATTTAAGACCTTGTCAGGACTCATTCCACAATAGGCCTCAGCTGTGTCTGCATTTTTTTTTCATTGTCTAAAATCTGCACATTTACCCGATATTACAAAATGGGCTGCATTTTTAGAGTGAGGTTGAGCTTTTTTATAGCACTTGCATAAGGGGTGTTAGCAGAAGTTTTTACCTGATTGTTAGAAGCAAAACTTTAATTCTCCCTAACCAGACTGAAATGGTATATCCTCACAAATGAGCTGTGATCTGTGAACTAGATAGAGTGCGTCATTCTGCAGACCTCATTTTTGTGAGGACATGAAGGGTTTGAAAAACGAGAAGCATAATCTTCAGTCGAAGCTATATAACAAAATATTCTAAGTATTTAATAGATACAGTCTTGAAGAACAAAGCAAAGGTACAAAAGTAACATTTAGGACCTCAAGGGAATTCACAGTGTTTTTCGCAAACAAAGATATACTATACCACAAGAACATAATTCGAAGATACAAGGTGTGGAGCTCAAGAAAGACACAGTGTCCCTCTCAGTGTGATAGGGTGTTTCCAGTTTAAGCCAATACTCTCCTACAAGCAGAATGTCAGGACTGTACACATTTGAGCCAATCTTCAATCTGATCTACTGTGAAACAAATGCTCCCTGCATTCATATGAAACACCATGAGGCTGCAGATGATGCTACAGCACTGCTGTTCTGTAAAATATGTATATTCTGGTATCTGTAATGTACCTAGGTCACAGATAAAAGTGTCCCTTGCAGTCTGCTAATACCCACCTGCTCAATTAAACATAGCAAAACAGAAAAATAAATAAATGCTTTCCCTGCATAGCTCTCAGTCTCTTAGCACAATAAATCTGGACAAAGCCTAAACTAATGGGGGGCAAAGACCCAGAAATAGGGACACATTTTAAATATTGCTCTTATGAACTTAGAATTTATAATTCCATGCATTTTTGGAAGGATATAAAGTCTGAAACTTATTTATGTCATTATTTAGTTACTTCAATCCTCAGTGATTTGCCAGAAAAATCACACATTTTATGAGGAACAGTCTAAAGACCAAAAATATAAGGCAAACAATCTGGACATTTGAGAGTTATGCTTTCCTATTTCTGCCAAATAGTCTTGACTTATGTTGCAGATTTGATACTATCATCTGTTTCTTCAGAACAGCAGGACCTACAGTGCAAATTGACATAAGCAAGTTGATCTAGGATGGTAGTAGCAGAGAAGAAGTTATGCAAAAGAAAAAAAAATGTAGTCAATTTAGTCAAGATATCCAGAAAATACAATATACTTAGTTCACACAACACATGTACATATACGTACATGTATTGATCAAATGAGACTATTGCCAGGACAAGCTATGACTCTCCTCTGACCCTGAAATTTATATTGTGGCTAATCAGAGAATGAATGAATGGATGAACTAGCAAGTGAATTAGCATCACAGAGCATCAGATAGTACATCTTTCTGTAGGCTGAGGGGACCAGAAGACAAAG